>NC_050075.1:55438049-55738049 GCF_009764565.3 Dermochelys coriacea | reverse complement strand
TAGAACAACGCTTCCTTAGCTTTTGTCCCCTAACGCCCCTACTCTACTTGCGCTACATTGATGACATCTTCACCATCTGGACCCATGGAAAAGAGGAATTCTACCATGATTTCAACAATTTCCATCCCACCATCAACCTCAGCCTAGACCAATCCACACAAGCAGTCCATTTCCTGGACACTACTGTACTAATAAACGATGGTCACATAAACACAATCCTATACCAGAAACCTACTGACTGCTATACTTACCTACATGCCTCCAGCTTCCATCTAGGACACATCACATGATCTATTGTCTACAGCCAAGCTCTAAGATACAACTGCATTTGCTCCAATTCCTCAGACAGAGGCAAACATCTTCAAGATCTCAATCAAGCATTCTTAAAATTACAATACCCACCTGCTGAAGTAAAAAAACAGATTGACAGAGCCCGAAGAGTACCCAGAAGTCATCTACTACAGGACAGGCCCAACAAAGGAAATAACAGAACACCACTAGCCGTCACTTCAGCCGCCAACTAAAATCTCTCCAGTGCATCATCAAAGATTTACAACCTATCCTGAAAAATGATCTCTCACTCTCACAGATCTTGGGAGACAGACCAGTCCTCACTTACAGATAGCCCCCCAACCTGAAGCAAATACTCTCCAGCAACCACACAACAAAAACACTAGCCCAGGAACCTATCCTTGCAACAAAGCCCGATGCCAACTCTGTCCACATATTTATTCAAGTGACACCATCATAGGACCTAATCACATTAGCTATGCCATCAGGGGCTCGTTCACCTGCACATCTACCAATGTGATGTATGCCATCATGTGCCAGCAATACCCCTCTGCCATGTACATTGGCCAAACTGGACAGTCTCTATGCAAAAGAATAAATGGACGCAAATCTGACATCAGGAATCATAACATTCAAAAACCAGTAGGAGAACACTTCAACCTCTTTGGCCAGTCAGTAAAAGATTTAAGGGTGGCAATTTTGCAAAAGAAAAGCTTCAAAAACAGACACCAACAAGAAACTGCTAAGCTTGAATTAATATGCAAACTAGATACCATTAACTTGGGTTTCAATAGAGACTGGGAGTGGCTGGGTCATTACACATATTGAATCTATTTCCCTAAAGTTAAGTATCCTCACACCTTCTTGTCAACTGTCTAAATGGCAGGTTTCAGAGTAGAAGCAGTGTTAGTCTGTATCTGCAAAAAGAACAGGAGTACTTGTGGCACCTTAGAGACTAACAAATTTATTAGAGCATAAGCTTTCGTGGGCTACAGCCCACTTCATCGGAAGAATAGATGGGCCATCTTGATTATCACTACAAAAGTTTTTTTTCTCCTGCTGATAATAGCTCATCTTAACTAATTAGCCTCTCACAGTTTGTATGGCAACTTCCAACTTATCTGTATGTATATATATTTCCTCTTGGAGTGGGCTGTAGCCCATGAAAGCTTATGCTGTAATAAATTTGTTAGTCTCTAAGGTGCCACAAGTACTCCTGTTCTTTTAACAACAAAGTATTGGGTGATGAGAGCATTTTTAGTGATGTGGGTAAGCCTATTTGTGGAGCTCACAGGAAAGTGAGTTTTCATGTGGGATTTGAATGAAAAGGGGGTCTGGTGGGGTGTCTGGCACATTAGCATAGGGCAGGAATGCCAGGCATTGAACAAAGCGTAAAGGAAGAGTGAGAAATGGAAAAGCGGTGCAGATCTTAACGATGGTATCAGACAGTTAAAGAGAAACTGGAGTTTGATAATGCCACTATTTAACTAATATGAAAAGCTGATTCGGCTTGTTAAATTCAACTCCCAGATTGTCCCGAGGTTTGACTTTTTCAGTATGATCCTTTGATCTGTAACAAGTTAATATCCCACTCAAATCCCAATGACATGGTCTAACAAAGCCATGCATGTATGCTGTATCTGCTATCAGGATGAGCATATAACGTGCTCTGCTCATGCTGGGACCTTGAATGAAAAATACGTTTGAAAGGGAAGTTCTTAGAGGGAAATCTGGAAGTTAAATTACAATCTAAGTCAATTTATTAATCAAGAAAGAATTTTAAAGAGTGGATTTAAAAAAGTGAATAATATCAAAGTTTTAAAACCAAAAGAAAACAGTTTGTTCATGTCATTATTTCAAATCTGCTTTCTATAAAACTATTAGGCTTACTACTTTGTCAACCAGTTTTCAGTAAGGGCATATATAGGTCACAAACTAATTTCTCTATTTGAGATACAGCACACACAGTGTGTTGGTGTGGACAGAAACATAACTCTGATACATCATTTATAAGACAACGTAGCAATTTAGCTCCAGCAGTTAACCCAATTGACATGCAAAGTATGACAGAGACAACCAGAATGAGCAAACACCCACGACAGCCTAGTTATACTACATTTTCTTAGGAGGAAAGAGCATTTGAAATTCACATCTGCCTCCACAACTCTCAGAGTGCGGCTTCCAACACAATAATAAGAGACTTTCAGGGCCTACCAAAGATGTAATTTTCAGGACGACTATTTAATTAGAGGAAAAAAATTATCTACTGCTATGTGGGTAAAAAGATCATTCAAAATAGTTTATTAGAATACTTCTATCATTAAAAGTTTGTATGAACTGTCATTGTAATAAACCATTATCTTCAGAAGTGAATAACTTGGCAGTAAAATTGCCCTTGTGTTGGAGATGCAATACAGAAAATGCTAACTTAATAGATACTCTCTGGAATGGTGTAAAATTACAATAATACTGGGAATATATATAGCAAAGAGTGAATGAACTACTGGAAGAGAATGAAAACTACCCAAGGATCTAAGATGATACTCTTGGGTATACCTCTTCAAGAAAATCCTTTTGACAAACAGAAATGTCTGGATAATCTTTTTTCTTGTGATATTTTGTGTGTTAGACAGCTCTGAAACTATCTTGATGTGTATGCATTTTATAAATTCCATTGTGTGCCACCAGTTAGGAATAAGTTGATAGAGGGAGAAATAATGTTTTACAAAAATCTGGATTCCATGGCTAGATACAATAGTACAAAATAGATTATTTCTTTCATTATACTTCCTAAGGTCCCCATCCTGAGATTTATGCACATGAGTAGTTCCAGTTACTTAATGGGATTAATCACACATGTAGAAGATAAATGTCTGAGCAAGTCTTCCCAAGATCTGGGTCTTAATTTGTAAAATCCAAGTTCTGCTAGATGTAGCAGGAATCTCCATGATTGTACTTGTACACTTAATTCAACAAATAATTTTAAAAAATCTTCAATTTATGTTTCAATTTGGTCCAAGTTGGGCTTTTTTTTAAAAACAAACATTTTACAAAAAGTATTTAACTATTTTTGAATATTCAAGTGGAACAGCCCTCTCCATCCAATAAACACCAGATTGTAATCAAAAGTTTGATATTTTAAGGTTTTATTTCTGCTTCTAAACCTCTAAATTTAAAAAAAATAAAACAAAAAACTGATATTTAACAAGTGATTAGCTAATACGTTGGTACCCAGACCTGAAAAGATGTCTGTGTAAATGTATACATAAATTCAGTGGAAATAATTCTGTAAGTAAAGCCTGTCAGTGGGTAAGTGCTGGCAGGATCCGGTCATGTTGGATAAATAGTGCAGGTTTTACAGAACAGCCTAATGTTATAAGAGATAACAGTATATTTATTTTTGTAGAAAGACAACAGAACTTGTTTATTATTTTATCTAGGTACACTTCTTTTGGTAAAGACTGGTTTCTGTAGGAACTTTTTAAACTCCTGCTTGAAAACAAAAAAGGATCAACGAAATTATACAGAAAATAAATCTGTAATCTCTTCCTGCCTCAGATGCAGCTGAACAGATGGCTGACTAAAGTAATTTTTTTCCTTTAACCCCATCTGATAGTCACCCAGCCAGCAGTGGCAGCCAGAGAGGAAGAGCTAGATTGTGCTCCTGTACCCAAGCGTGTCTTTACATCCACGAACCTGCTTTGAATGAAATAAAATACTACAGTACTGCCTTGTTGAAGGGTACAAATTGTCCCTCTCACCCAAATGAATTTCTTTGCATTTATATCTGTTTTCTAGACTAAAAAAACAAACTGTACTATATTTCAAGGACTCTCTTGAAAGTTATATGATGTGACAATTTGCACAATGTACTTTGCATGCAGCAAGTTTAAGTTTATACTGTGCCTTTAGGGCTCTTAGCTCTAGTAAAGAACAGTGTCTCCTTTATTGCTTAGAATGCAACAACACTGCTTTATCATTTCACTGTGAAGTACCAAATCTATGCTACCATGAAAGCTCTTATTTTCAATTCAGTTGGTGATTAAAATGTAATAGTGATTGAGATATGAAACAAGTAATTAATACTGGCACTAGTACTGTCACAAGAGGTAAATATGGCATGGCAGTGCTGTGTTTAATGCTGACTGATTTCAAAAGGAAATAGCATGAGAACTTTAATCTAAGGGTTGTATAAACTGATGGCCACATAGCACACTGTCAGCATATAACAAACACCATCATCATTTTAAATGGAAGTAGTTTAGTCTAATTCCAAAATTTTTTATGCTGTTTATCTACCAAAGCTGAAACACTGGACAGAATCTTTGTAAATAATATCTGGTTAGGATGTGTGTATTTATTTATGTGTATAAACAAATGTATCATATGAGAAATATAATGTAATGAGGTACCCTGCTAAGGTATGGCAAGGTAAATCTATTCAACAAGAAAAAAAAAGTTTTGCAACTTTGAAAATCAAGCCAAGAATAAGGTATTGCAAGGGTGGCTAAAGATCAGCCTCTGATTCATCTCATATCTATGGAATTGTACAGCATGTCTCAAAGGTACTTCTATCATTAATACAGCCATGCATGGAAACTAAACATCCTGGCACGCAATGCCCCAGCTTGATCTGAGCAGTTCTCAATAGGCTGCCCATCTGTAACAAAAATGTGAGGATGGCTGCATTCTTCTCTGTTTTACTTAAGCTAGGTGTGACCCTTCGGTTGTTAGGGAGCTCCCAATGCAGCCTTTACTTGGGCAAAGTTTGGGTATTTGGGGGGTATTGTTTTAATTCAATAAGCATTCATTTCTATTAAAATTATGGAGTGCAACTTACTTTGCTCTGGGTTGATGTACTAATCCTGGGACCTCTTTGTTAGATTTAAGTCTTACATTTGAATTGGCACTTTTTTCCTGAAACACACAAACACACATATATAATCAGCATTTATTAAACATGCTTTCTCTATATTTGTCATCAGAATGTTACTCTCCAGTACAGAGAAACCAGCTTCTGCAAACGGATTTGTAAAAGTACAGGTATTATAAATAAAGCATTAACCATGAGGAAACCAAATAAAATCTTTAAGGAAATCTAGAACAGTTCTGTAATAGTACAGCTAGCAACCTATAGATACTCTTGTTAAAAATGACAAACAGGGACCTGATGGCTCAGAGGATTTATAATAGGAAACAGAACCTTGGGCCTCCAGGTCACTGGTTCAAATCTAACACAGGCTGGTAGTGATCAAAGTTGTTACTATCAGATGACTGTCTAGTGGCCTGTGCAAAATCTGAGTCTAGTTACTCATAGACAGGTGATTACATGACAAGTAGCACTAATTGGCACCTTTAATGATGTGATGAGGCAAAATACTGAATGGTCACAGAGACTGAACTAACCTTTTACCTATAAAGTTAGCTCTCTCAAAACAGGGCTGGAGTTGAAGACTTTCGTCTCCCAGGCTGTCAATTCAGCACCTTGTTGAAAGTGCTAAGATCACACTAAGGGTACGTCTACAGTATGAAATTATTTTGAAATTATTCTAATCGCATTTCCGGAAGCTATTTTATACATTTGGTCCACTAAAATGCATGAATTTGGCAGAGTGCATCCACAGTACCAAGGCTAGCATTGAATGTCGGAGCGGAGCACTCTGGGTAACTATCCCACAGTTCCCGCAACCCACTGGAATTCTGGGTTAAGCTCCCAGTGCATGATGGGGCAAAAACTTTCTCGCGGGTGTTTCTGGGTGTGTGTCATCAGTCGCTCCTCCCTTCGTGAAAGCTACGGCAGACAATCGTTTCGCGCCTTTTTGTCATGCAGACACCATTCTGCTTTCAGCAGATGGTGCACCGCTGCTCTCCTGCTACTATGAATCCACCTCTCATTTCCTCTCATCTTCCTTTGTAATCTCCTACTATCTACTCTCTCTCTTCCTCATCGAACGCTTCCGCTGCCAACTCTGCTCGGCCATCGTGAACCGAGCAGCACAGCTTCCGCCGCCAACTCTGCTCTTCCGCAATTGTTGCGCTTCCGAGCTTCTCCATGTTGTCTGTCCTGGGCTCCCACCTCCATGAAAGCTACAGAAGACAACCATTTACTGCCTTTTTTTGGCTACCGTGAACTGAACAGCACCTCTTCCGCTGCCACTCTGCTCTCCTACGTTTCGCGCCCTTTTCCCAGGATTACCCGTGCAGGCACCATAGCCACGGAGCCCGATCAGATCTCCGCTGCAGTTTTGACCACTGTAAATACCTCACGCATTATCCAGCAGTATGTGCAGTACCTGCAAAACAGGGCAAGGAAGCGATGACAGCGCGATTACGATAGTGATGAGGTCATGGACACAGACGTTCCTAGAAGCACTGCATGTGGCGATTGGAAGATTGTGGTGGTGTTGGGCCAGGTTCATGCCGTGGAACGCCGATTCTGGGCCCGGCAAACAAGCACAGACTGGTGGGACCGCATACTGTTGGGATGATTCCCAGTGGCTGCAAAACTTTCATATGTGTAGGGTCACTTTAATGGAACTTTGTGACTTGCTGTCCCCTGCCCTGAAGCGCAAAGACATCAAAATGAGAGCAGCCCTCACAGTTGAGAAGCGAGTGGCCATAGCCCTGTGGAAGCTTGCAACACCAGACAGCTACCTGTCAGTCGGGAATCAGTTTGGAGTAGGCAAATCTACTGTGGGGGTTGCTGTGCTGCAAGTAGCCAACACAATCATTGACCAGCTGCTATCAAGGGTAGTGACTTTGGGAAACATGCAGACCATTGTGGATGGGTTTAATGCGCTGGGGTTCCCTAACTGCGGCAGGGCGATAGACAGAACGCATATCCCTATCTTGGCCCCGGAATATCGGGGCGGCCAGTACATAAACTGCAAGGGGTATTTTTCAATGGTGCTGCAAGCACTGGTGGATCACAAGGGAGGGTTTCACTGACATCAACCTGGGATGGCCGGGAAAGGTGCATGACGCTTGCATCTTCAGGAACCCTGGTTTGTCTGAACAGCTGCAGAAAGGAACTTACTTCCCAGACCAGAAAATTACTGTTGGGGATGTTGGAATGCCTATAGTTATACTCGGGGACCCAGCCTACCCTTAATGCCATGGCTCATGAAGCCGTACGCAGGCACCCTGGACAGTTGTAAGGAGCAGTTCAACTATAGTCTGAGCAAGTGTAGAATGGTGGTAGAATGTGCGTTTGGACATTTGAAAGCGCGCTGGCGCAGTTTACTGACTCACTTAGATCTCAGCACAACCAATATTCCAATTGTAATTGCTACTTGTTGTGTGCTCCACAATATCTGTAAGAGTAAGGAGAAGACATTTATGGCGGGTTGGGAGGTTAAGACAACTCGCCTCGCATCCAGTTTCGCACAGCCAGACAACAGGGCTATTAGAAGAGTGCAGCACATCAGAGAAGCTTTGAAAGTCAGTTTCATGACTGGCCAGGGTACGGTGTGACAGTTGTGTTTGTTTTTCTTAAAGTTACCCGCCCCTCTATATATATGAAAGGAAATAAAGTCACAATTGTTTAAAAAACATTCTTTATTATTTGTTGCACAAAACATTGAGAGAAATCATAAGATAGATGGGAGATGGGGGTTTATTGGGTTAGGGGGGTGGAAGAGGAGGGAAGGACAAGTCCAGAAACCAAATCAAAATTTAGGATATGCCAGCTTTCTGCTGCTTGTGCAATCCTCTGGGGTTGACTGTGTGGGTCCCCATAGCCTCTCCCCCCCGTTTTCTTGGGCGTTTGGGTGAGGAGGCTATGGAACTTGGGGAAGAGGGAGGGCAGTTATACAGGGACTGCAGCGGCAGTCTGTGGTCTTGCTACCTTTCCCACATTAGATCCACCATACAGCAGAGCATGTCAGTTTGCTCCCCCATGAGCTTGACCATAGCATCCTGCCTGCTCTCATCGCACACATCCCTCCCCTCTTTGTATTCATGTAACGCTTTAAGCGATTTCGCAATTGTTTGCCTCCAGGCATTCAACTGGGCCCTATTAGTGCGGAAGAACTGCATTAGCTCGGCAAACATGTTGTCCCGAGTTTATTTTCTCTGGCTTCTAATCTGGACCAGCCTCTGGGACAGAGTAGATAGGATCCGCGTTGAAACATTTGCACCTGCTGCAGGAGGAGAAAAAGGGAGGGCAGTATTTTAAAAGATACATTTTAGAGAACAAAGGGGACACTCTTTCTCAGTGAAACAGGCAATTCATAGTACATGGCACATGTTCTTTCTGTACAAGGTCTCATTTTGTCTCTTATATTGAAGTGCCTGCCACTTTGGTGTGAATAAACCATCACATGCAGCCAGGCAACAGAATTAAGCTTGCAGGCAGCCATGGTAAGCCCTAGGGGCACGTGGGGTTCCGCTTCTTCCGCATTCATTTCAATGCTTTCAAACTGCCTGGACCCCTTTCCCATAGCAAGCAATGCCTGGTGGGTTTGCCATATAAAAGGAGGGCCTGTGGGCTCTCTGGGATAATCGCTTCACACAACACCCTCCCCCGCCCACACACCGTGTGGCTCCGATGAGGCTCTGAGCAGGGATGAGCCCTTTAAACTAAATGCGAACAGCCCAGCGCAGCTGGATTTCCCCCCACCCCCCACTACGTGGCTCCAATCAAGCTCTCACTCACCAGAAGTGCCTTCTCCAGGATCATGGTCCAGGAGCATGCCTTGGGAGTTGAGGGAGGCTATTGGGTCCAGCGTTAAGAATAGTTCCTGGCTAGGGGGGAAAACAGATTCCCCACTTGCTGCCTGTGCACTGTCCTCCTCCTCCTCCAAAAACTCATCCTCCTCGCTCTGTGCTACTCCCCCCTTGCAGGTGTCCATGGACAGTCGTGGGGTAGTGCTGGCGTCACCCCACATAATTGCATGCAGCTCACGGTAGAAGCGGCATGTATGGGGCTGTGACCCAGAGCACCCATTCGCCTCCCTGGCTTTTTGGTACACTTGCCTGAACTCCTTGATTTTTATACAACACTGCTCCGTGTCCCTGGAATAGCCTCTTTCTGTCATGGCCCTGGAGACTTTAGCGTATGTATTTGCATTTCTTTTTTTGGAACATAGTTCTGCCATAAGATTTGTCTCCCCAACATGCAATGAGATTCAGTACCTCCCGTTCGGACCATGCTGGAGCTCATCTGCGAATCCAGGACTGCGTGGTCTCTTGTGATGGTGGACTCTGCATGGTCGCCTGTGCTGATGGTGACCAAACAGGAAATTCAAAAGTTCCTGGGACTTTTACTGCCTACCTGGCTAGTGCATCGGAGTTCAGAGTGTTGACCAGAGCGGTCACAAGGGAGCATTCTGGGAAAGCTCCCAGAGGCCAATGTCATTGAATTGCGTCCACAGTACCTGTAACCCTGAACTGTGATCTCGATTTTAGCGCTACTGCACTTGCCAAGGTGGAATACAGAAATTGGATTAAAGAGCCTTTTAAATTGAAAAAACTGGTTTGCTCGTGTGGACGGAATCAGTTTTATTTCGAAGTAACTCGGCTAATTCTGAAATAACCGGGTACTGTAGACCAGGCCTCACACACTAAATTGCCAAGTTCTCTCTTTCTCATGCACATACACACTTTAGTTCTATTGTAGTTCAAAACATGGATGGGTGGATAAGTAAAGCAGCAGCAGCAAATTATTGGGGCATGGTAACTGAAAGAAGCATCTTTGAAGAAACTTCTTTACGTAGAACTGTTAGAGCTTTAAATTAAAGTCAAGTCAATATTAGGAGTAAACTGTAGGCATGCATTTGTTGGAGTGCAGCTGATTAGAGGCAGCAACATGGAGAACAAAAAATTCAGATGTGGTTATTAAATTAATAAAGGAGCAGTTATGGGAGATTTTATCTATTCAGCCATAAAATAAGACAGAAAGGGACAAAAGAATAAACCAAGCAATATGCTTATGGGCAGGTACACAACTGTGTCCTGTACAAAGAATAATTAAATAAAAAAAAGGCAAAAAAGAGAAAATCCTTGGCTTAGCTTTGAGCCAGCATTTCAAGGTAACGCCTTGTTTCAGTACAAAAATTTGCTATGAATCAAAACTTGGCGTACAAGGTATCACTTACTGTGACAAAATTTGGAAAAGAATAAGGTCATTTTTTACTTAAATATTATTAAAGTGATTTGCATTAGAGAAATCTGACAGTACAGATGGTGTAGAACAGGCAAATGTTAGTCTATCAACTGAATAAATCAATCTAATTTCCTTGGCACTTTGCTGCTATGACCATTTTTGAAAAGATAAACTAAAAAAATTAATTTAAAAAATCTGAATGGATCAATCACTTTAAATTATTTTTAAAAATAGGCTGGTGAGTTACTTGATTTTAAAAGTAGGTCATTATACAGTTAATTCTTGAATGAATAATTCCACAAGGAATGGAAGCATCAACTTCTTATGCATGCTGGACACTTTTTCTGGTGCAAATTACTGTAACCTCTCTGAAAGGACTGCAAACTAAGTGGTGTCTAACTTGAAAATGAGTTATTTTGAGTTGAAAATTCAGGAAAAAACAAGCCTAAACTTGGGCCTTCACTCATATCTTTACACCTTACCAGTCATCATCTTACCATTATTCAATGGTACAATGCTGAAGCATCAGGATAAAGACTGCATCCCACCTTCTGAATTAATTTGCTTTCATAGCATTTTTAAATCTTGCTTCAACTGTTATTTGTAGATGACGTTTTTTGCATGTGTGCATGTAGGATAAGCCAATAAAATTGTCAAGTGAAAGAGAAGAGGAGTAGATCTCAAGGCTAATCAGAGTGAAAGAGAGATGCTAGGCTGGAAACATAACAGAAACAGAGGTACAAGATCAACTTCCAGTCTCATATATATGGCATGTCTTGCTGTTGTATCCCAAAATATCTGCTGCTCTGCTAGCCAGTATGTGATAATGGATATTGGAGACATACAGTGATGTGTATCACATATATGGAATTAGAATACAGCCCAAAGTATGCAAGTTCGGTGGCTATAGGTGCACTCCATCTAGTAATGAAAATAGAAGTTGAATTCTGTGATCCCCACTTTCTCACTCATACGCCACATCTCATTTAATACCACTTCTTGCACTCCTCCCAAAGATACACACCATGTCTCTGTCAATTCCTATCACCAGTGCAAAGTAAAACGAGAGCGAGCTGTGATTTGCACCTTACTCTGGTTTCAAGCTGAGTTAAACTACATCAGTGTAAATCACAACTTTCCTTGTCTACCTTTGAGGTTTGCACTAGTTTAGCTACATGGGTGGCTGGAATCAGGACAATCCCCACTACTGACAAGGCCTTAGTTGGCTTCCGAGGAGAAACTTTTGTCAATCAAAAGCAATTAAAAGATCAGAGAAAAAAATAATTTGCATTTATATAGAGACTTCTGTCCATAGATCTCCACACAGCATACAAAAAATTAATTAACATAGTCCCCAATGCCCTGGAGATATTTTTATACCCATACTACAGATGACAAAACAGGTGCAGAAAGATTACTAAGGTCACTTTGGAAAAATTCTTGGTAGAGTTGGGAACAGATTCCCACATCTCGACTCCCAGTCCTGTGCTTTTGTGACAATTTCTATTACCCTACAAAATGGGCATCAATAATTAATACATTTCAATTATTTTATCTAATCAGAGTATGTTTCTTCTCCCCTCCATTCTCCATCTGTTGCTCAGCTGGAGTAATGGGCAGAATAAAAGGAATTAAAATTAAAAAAAAAACCAGAAAAACAAACAAAAACTGAGCCAAACTCATTCTTGTAAGGTTCTGTCTTAAGCTGGCTCATCACTATGTTTATAGCTATTATTTACCAGCAATATTTTGTAAGATAGGACAAATATTTGCTCTGATAAAAACAGCTTTTCAGAAATAGTTCTCCAAAGCATAAACAAAATATATCAAATATTTCCCATAATTTGGAAGACAAATTAATTCAGTAGTAATTAATTGTCTGAATTCTTATAACAAATAAAACCAACCAACCAAAACTTAAAAATGATTTGGAACTATCGAGATATGTATATGGTGAGCCTATGTAAATATGCAGTTCTATTTATGTTACTCTTCTCCACCCCCATAAACACATACTTATTGTGTGCCAAGTTAATTCAGGCGCCCATCCTGATAATATTAATATGCAATACAGATATATAACAAATATGCATTTGCTTTAATATAATCTGACATCAACAGGACTACTCACAAGCATGAATTAAAGCAATTGAGTGAGGCCTTGTCTACCTACAAACTTGTTATTATTTAAGTGTTGCTTATTTCAGTTTAACTTAAACCTGTTCACACTCAACAAACTAAACTGAAATAAGCTACTTTTAAACTGAAATAAGAATGGGTTTCCATTGGTTCAGCTATATTGGTTTAAAAACTGATTTAAGTTAAACCGGTACAATTTTCCTGTGCGGAGCAGGCCTAATCAAATTAAATTAAACCAAAATGAGTCTGGATTAAACCAAAATAAGAGTTTCCACACAGCCTCTTGCAATTGTTTAACTGAATCAGTTTAAAAATCAAACCTTAAGTTAAACCATTGCAACTCCGCATATAGGCAAGCCCTAAACCTTTGCAGAACTGGAGCCCCATATTGTAAACTCTTTAGGGTAGGGACTGTGTATTGTTTTTACATGTTTGTACAGGACCTAGCACAATGGGTCCATCCTCATCCAGGCCTCTGGGCATTACCACAAAATGAAAAACAGCAACAGCAGAAGAAAGAATAACAGTACTCAACAGCATGTAAGCATGTCAAGCCTGAGAAATCTCACAGAGAAACTAGCAAAAGGCCAACTACAAGCTCTGCTAACTAAAGCCAACATTCTAGAACCAGCACAATCTGGATTAGGCCAGGACACAGAACTGAATCTGCTTCAGTGGCACTGACGGATGATCTCCTGGCAACAGGTAGAGAACAGAGATCCATTCTAATCCTCCTGGACCACTCCGCAGTGTTCAACACAGTTGATCATGAGATACTGCAACCTTACCTGTGAGAGGTGGCAGGAGTCTAGGGTAATGCATTAACATGGTTTGAGTCCTTCCTAGAGAATCTCACCCAAAGAGTAGTGAGGGGAAACTGCACATCCACCACTAGAGCCCGCACTTGTGGGGTTTTGCAAGAGTCAATTCTCTCTTCAGTCTTATTCAATACCTACATATAAGCATTAGGTGAAATGGTCAGAGGACATGGACTCAAGTGCCAGCAATATGTGGATAATACTCAGCTCTACCTATCCTTCACCTCATATGACCACACCACTACCACCAAGATGCCCCAGTGCTTGGATGAGATCAGCTCATGGATGAAGAACAGACGGCTGAAGCTGAACCCAACCAAAACAGAGATGATGTTGGTGGGCAGAGAAAATTATTTTGAGGAGTTTGCAGCCACAGTGCAGTCTCATTTTAATGAAGGTTCACATCCACAATTGGTCAATTCAGTGCGTAGTTTAGGAGTACTCTTAGATTCTTCACTGATGCTGAGCTTCCATGTTGCAGCAGCAGCAAGTAATGCTTTCTACCATCTCCGATTGGATAGGAGACTCCATCCCACCATGGGAGATGAAGACCTTTCCTCAGTTATTCATGCCTATCTCACATCTTGGCTGGATTACAGCAATGCAATATACCTGGGCACTCAGGAAACTCCATTAGTACAGAACACTGCAGCACGTCTCCTCAGCAACATGGCCTACCATGAGCATATCACTCCTGTCCTCTGCTCTCTACACTGGCTTCTTATAGAATTTTGAATCAAGTCTAAGGTCTCAGACCCTATCTTCAAAATGCTCTGGGCCCTGGCCCCAACATACCAAAAGCCATTCTAAAGCTCTGTGATAAAGACTGAAGTGACAACTATGATCCTCCAGCACAATGGAACTCTCAACAATAATAGTAAAACTTGTCTGTGCAGGAGACAGAAGCTTCTCCAGGGGTGAAGACTATGGAATGAACTTTTCCAAGAACTAAGGACTATCACAAACCTCACCACTTTCTGCTCTGTGAAAGGTGCATTTCTTTGACCCTGGCTTCTGTAATATAAACAGACAGCAAGAGGTATATTTATTAGATAATAAGAATCCCCCTACCAAAGATGTTCCATTCCATATGCTCCTCCCTCGAGAGAAAGGATGAGTACAAACAACACATGACAGATGTGTAGTCACAACACACTATTTATTGGAAGGCGCTCAGACATCATGGTAATGAGCATGGTAATACAAATATATAGAGAGAGAATACAACAGAACATGTATAGCTGTCCCACACCACCAAATACTTAAAAATATATATATAGATGTATGGTTCACTTTTTCATTTTTCTTTGGATTAAAAAAGCAACCTGTCTTAGTGATGTCTTGTTCTCTAATGATTGTCTACAAAAGATTCTTTCATAAACGTGTTTTGGAAAACCAGTACAAACAGAAAAGTTATTTTTCTTTAAATGGTATGTAGGATGTGTGTATGTGTGGGTGAACAATTTAAAAAACATGTTGCTGTGCTCCATGTCCTGCTGATGCAGCTGTATTACTCATAAGTTTAAAATATTCTTCCACTAATAAAGATTTAATATGACATATTTCAATGCAATAGCAATTAACACACTTTTTACAAATTTAAACTAAACTTTAAAAGGGACCTTGGCTCCGTCGTCCCTTCCCAAGATCACACACACTGTAAGGATGTGGCAAATTCACAACATTATAGCTACTTTCACACCACCCCTTACAACTTTTTTTTTTTTTAAAAAGCAGAGTTTGATGCCTGAATATTTGTATTGTATATGCACAAAAAGGAGGTCTTATAACCACCATAGATATTTTGTGTTGCACTTCAAAGATTATCTCCCCATTATGCTGCACTTTATCACAATCAAGGTAAAGCAGTCATCAAATTAAGATGATTGCATATGATAGATTTCTTAATTGTCGTTAGCTCCACCAAAAAGGATATGCTATACCAGAATTTCTGGGTATTAACAGATGGCAATGACTGAACTACCAGATGCTGTTAGTATTGCGGCAACCACTAGTGCCATATTAATTACATGTCTGTCACTGTTTCCATTCAAACCAATTTCCAAGAGGTTTATTAACTTAATTTTAAATATTCTCTCTCTGCAGAAACTTGGCATAGAAAGACTCAGGTCAGAAGCAGATTCTTATCTCCCCTCCCCCCCCAATACTAAGGTTTGTAAAAGTTCCTTTGGTTCATAATGTTTTTTTAGGAAATGTATAAGAAAAATAAATAGAAAATTGAACTTCAAACTCAAACATTAACTAACGGTCCTTCCTGCTAACACTTACTGCTGACCAGCATAGTGCTTTCTAATGTGAGTTGTCCCATTGACTAACATGGGACTGTTCCCGAGAGTAAAGGTGCTCAACATGCATTTTCTGCAGATACTGATCTTGCAAAAATTTAAGCACATGCATGACATCAATCCTGTAACTAGATACAAATTCCATCTTTAACAGAACTTAAAATTATTGATAAGGTAGACTGATTTTTAAAAGGACATGGTTTCCAAAGCAGAGCATGTACTAAAATATTTAGTTACCAGTTTGCAGATCATAGCTTCGAGGTAAGTTTCGTATTATTGTATGTATATGATTTTTTTAAATGGATACAGTCCACAAGAACTGTAGACAGCTTTTTAAAAAATTAGTTAAAATCAGTTTCAGACACTGCCAAATGCTAATTTTTGTGGACCTAGAGTCACATTTTCCTATTCTTTAAGATTTTTTTTTTTCCTGGTGGAGAACAACTATATGAAATCTATTTTGCTAATTCTTCAAAGCGTTGTCAAATTACACAAAGTGAACAGACTGAGAAAAAGAGGATTTTTTCCACTTTTAACTCTTTTACTTATAATGATCTTAGGCCTTGGATGTTATTTGTAACAATAGCAGGTAACAAATTCTCAGAAAGAAGTTTGATTTTTTAAGATGACTGTGCCTCCCTAGCACATGAGCCAAAATACATTCATTTCAACATAAACCTTAAAGGTAGCTTCAGAATGCCTTACAGCTTAATATCAGTTAAGTCTTTCAAAACTATTAAATATTTATCAATATTTTTAATGACTGATATTTATATACCACTCATTATTTTGTAGGATCCCAAAACACTTCTCAAACTATATGCTGGGATCACTTCATTCACTACTGAAATGAAGCAGCTTTTTAACAGCACACAACAACAGTAATTTACTATTGAAGGTCAAATATTTTCACTTTTATATGCACAATAGTACTTAAAATAAATGACTGCTAGCAAGCTTACAGGGGCATAGCTGTACAGATGCAGCTGTGCTGCTGTAAGATCGCTCATGTACCCGCTCTATGCCAATGGGAGAGTGCTCTCCCACCGACAAAATTAAACTACTTCCAATGAGTGGCAGTAACTAAGTTGGTGGGAGACCAGCTCCCACCAGCATAGCACTGTCCGCACCGATGCTTCTGTCAGTGTAATTTATGTTGTGCCGAAGTGTGTTTTTTTCACAACTCTGAGAGACATAAGTTATACTGTGCATATTTGATGTCTTTCACCTTGGCCAACATCAGAGACTGAACTCCAGAACTGAAAATATGTTTGTCTATAGCTTGAGCTAAACAACCAGGCTCTGTAGCTGGAAGCTGTAACAAACCCATATCTTCCATGGATCAGGCAGAGGAGGAATATGCAACACACGCTGACCCATGGGATACACAGACCACCAGTTATACTTCTTTTAAATTAAAGTAAGGACTTCAGCATCCTTCCATCAACAGCCAAAGCTAATGAAAAATGCAAACAACATTATAAAGTCCCCAGCTTCCCTTATACACACGCTAGGCTATGATCATTTTACAATGTGGATTCAGTCATGTATACTCCTTTACACACAATCATTACAGTCAATAGACTGGCACTGTTCCATTACTGACTCACATTTTGCCCCAGGCTGCTAGAAAATATGGCTCGCGACCTGCCAGGAGAGCTAAATTTTAAAGAGTACCTTGTAATTGAGGCACTTGAAGCAACAATGGTGTCTGGCCTATTAATTTCACTGAACGTTTTAACATTGCTGCCTGGAGCACCTTGGTCCTTTAAAAATTTTTATTTTCCACTGGCTCAGCTGTTTGTTTTTGCCTGTATTTTAAAAATACAGCTTATATTCATGTACTATGTGTTAAAAAACACACACATAGTACTGGGTTGAAGTTTGTATTACAAGCAAAGAACGAGCCATCTACGGATTTAACAAACAGGAAACAGATTGACAATGTTTGTTAGAATATGGTGTCATAAATATAAAGGGAAGGGTAAACACCTTTAAAATCCCTCCTTGCCCGAGGAAAAACCCTTTCACCTGTAAGGAGTTAAGAAGCTAGGATAACCTCTCTGGCACCTGACCAAAATGACCAATGAGGAGACAAGATACTTTCAAAAGCTGGGGAGAGGGAAAAACAAAGCCTCTCTCTCTGTCTGTGTGATGCTTTTGCCGGGGACAGAACAGGAATGGAGTCTTAGAACTTAGTAAATAATCTTGCTAAATGTGTGTTAGATTCCGATTTCTTTAAATGGCTGAGAAAATAAGCTGTGCTGAATGGAATGGATATTCCTGTTTTTGTGTCTTTTTGTAACTTAAGGTTTTGCCTAGAGGAATTCTCTATGTTTTGAATCTAATTACCCTGTAAGGTATTTACCATCCTGATTTTACAGAGGTGATTCTTTTTACTTTTTCTTCTATTAAAATTCTTCTTTTAAGAAACTGAATGTTTTTTCATTGTTCTTAAGATCCAAGGGTTTGGGTCTGTGGTCACCTATGCAGATTGGTGAGGATTTTTATCAAATCTTCCCCAGGAAAGGGGGTGTAACGTTTGGGAGGATTTTGGGGGGAAAAACGTTTCCAAACGGACTCTTTCCTAATAATATACCAGTTAGATATTTGGTGGCGGCAGCGAAAGTCCAAGGGCAAAAGGTAAAATAGTTTGTACCTTGGGGAAGTTTTAACCTAAGCTGGTAAAAGTAAGCTTAGGAGGTTTTCATGCGGTCCCCACATCTGTACCCTAGAGTTTCAGAGTGGGGAAGGAACCTTGACATATGGTCTTGCGTGTCTTTTATCTACCTGAAATACAAGAATGCGCTGAGCACATTAAAAGCAAAAACTGAAACATCTCTCTGGTAAAGAGCGAGGAAATCAGACTGAAGCAGACTGTTAATAAAAGCAGATTCTTCTTGAGAAGGGTAGGAAGTAACAACAAGTTAGTATTTGGTAACTTCAAGCTTCATTCAAACATCTTCAAAATAAAAGCTGCTTAACATTTATTGGTCCATTTTGGTAAATAATAAATGACAATGTAGAACCAAATCTTTGAGTCCTTATTCAGTCCTAAAGAGGGAAGGGGGGGAGGGGTGCACGGGACCATGAGAATTTTCCATGAACAAAGAAAGCAGGATTTGTTCCATAATTCTTTGCCCTTCTATTGCACATTCTGATGGTCTCAAAGCAATTTACAAATGTTAATGAAATAAGCCTCAACATCCTTGTGAGATAGGTAAGTTTTATTATTTCCATATAACAAATGAGGGAACAGAAACAGAGGTGTTAAGAGACTGGCCTTTTGAGCACACAAACATATAGTTTGCTTGCAAAGTCATAGTAAAAATCCATGTACAACTATGGGTTTGGGGTTTTGTTGTTTTTGGAAAATCACGTCCCAGCCACCCAAGATCACACAACAAGTCTGTGAAAAGCTGGAAACAGAACCCAGATTTCCCAGTGGAAAGTCCTGTGCTTTAACCATTAGGCCTCTGAGCATAATTTTTAGGAAATTCTGAGCACCCACAGCTCCAATTCCAGTCAGTGAGAGCAACAGGTACTCAGATCTTCTAATAATAAGGCCCTATATTTTTATTTATTGAAGTCTTTTAAAAATTGAAAATAAAAACTAGTTTCTGCTTAGCTTCAGCTTGCAGCTTTCAGGCAAAAACAAGCAGCTGAGCCAGTGGAAAGCTGGCCAGGCGGTAATCTTAACAGAAACTAAATAACCTCAGATCAGATGTCACTGAAGAGAACATTGGAAGTTCGATACAGGGAAGAGAGCAGGGTGGCAGTTTGCACGGTGCCAAACCTGCAGATGAAACAAGTTTATTACTGTGACTACAAGAGCCAAGCTGTGTATGTTTTAAAAAAAGTCAAATAAAACTCCCTAAATGAGTCTCAAATAAAATTTGGTGTGGGATCTTGTGAGAGGTATGGTTTGTAAGCATGGTTTGCCCATGCATAAACAGCCAGCCAAACTGTATTTAAACCATTAATCTTGTTTTCAAATACCATTCCAAACTGAAACATAGGCCAGACCCAGTACTTCTCCAGCATACTCACGAAAACTTAAAATGTTAGAAAAAGGAAAAACCTTGATCTACAGTCACTACTGATCTCCAGGTTTTTGATGTATAATAAGGGTGGCCAAACTCTGGCTCGCGAGCCACATGTGGCTCTTTTACTGTTATTGTGCGGCTTGCAAATCTCCCAGTCCTCCCCCATTCTCCACCTACCAGACTTGGTCGGGGGGAACAGCTCAGGACCTCTGCCTTGCAGTGAGGTGGTGGAGTAGGGACTTCAGTCCAGAAAGGAGGGGGTTCTTGGGGCTCAGGGTTCTTGAGCACTTGCCAGGGCTCAGGGCTTCAGCAGAAGTGGGGCCAAAGCCCCGAGCCCCAGCTCCTGGCAGGTGTGCCCCGGCTCTCGAACTTCTGAAGATTGTCATATGCAGCTCGGAGGACCAGTAAGTTTGGCCACCCCGATATATAATTTTTAAAATGTATGTATATATATAGTCTACTTAAACAGAGCCAACAGAACCTAGCAGTGGTATTTGACCAATTGTCATAGAATGAGATGTTTGTCAAGGCTCTGACCATGTAGATGCTGTTTTATCATTGTTTTTGTTAAAGAGCGTGTGGCCCAAGCATCCTACTCTGAGTTCTTCACCCACCTCTCACTTCATAATTTTGTTCCTTTTGTCCAGTCTTCCCCTGCAATTCCTCTTTAGCGACTGTCCATCCTTATAGTTAGCTAACTTCTGAATCTGGCAGCAGTATGTAGAACTTTCTTAGAGGAATATCGAGCTCCTGGTGAAAAGTAACTAAATGAAATATTTTCAGTGAGCAGAAATATATGCACATGACCTCTCATTATTTGTGAACAGGCAAGGAATCACTTCTGTTGTGTTTTGAGGGCATGATCCAAAGCCCATTAAGTCAAAAGGAAAGAAACTTCCTGAGATATGCAGAGATGATAGTTTTGGTCAAAGTTAGGATGGTGGGTTACTAGAACCTGATTTTTAAAATTAACACACAAGTATGCACCTATTCTTACCATGCGAACTGCATTTTTGCGTGCTCAAATTACCAATTTTTAACATCTCCATGTTACAGTTTCCTCATTTGCTATATGGAAATTATAAAAGAAGGCAGAAGTAACTGCACCAACTAAAAATTCCATCTCCCACCCCTCCCAAAAGCTTGTTCAACAGACAGTAATACACCTCTACCCCAATATAACGTGACCCGATATAACACGAATTTGGATACAACGCGGTAAAGCAGTGCTCTAGGCAGGTGAAGCTGCACGCTCTGGTGGATCAAAGCAAGTTCGATATAATGCGGTTTCCCCTATAATGCGGTAAGATTTTTTGGCCCCCGAGGACAGTGTTATATTGGGGTAGAGGTGTACTTACTACAACTAACACGCTAAATCTTTTTAAATTTCCCTATCAAGCATATAATCCATACCTAATAACTCTGGAATGCACAGTTATGGTATCCAGAGAATTCCCTATTGCCATGTAATAACAGATAGGCTTGGAAATGTTCCAGTTGGGGACAGAAACCTGGTATTTTCTTTGAGGCAATTTTGTCTATTTACAAGGAACGTACAAATTCCTGTTTCTCCAAATACAGGAGGAACCAAAAACAAGGGATAACTTTTTTACTTGCTGCCCTAAGCCTCTTTCAGATCCAAACGCTTTTTTCTAGCATCTTCCATTGCAACACTATGCTTACAGGCTTCTGCTTGGATTTGTTCAGGCTCTCTCTCTCTCTCTCTCTCTCTCTCTCTCTCTCTGATTCTGTGTTTTTCCACTCCTCTTTCCTTCCCTTCCCCATCACACACCCACATCCAAATCAGTATTTAGCAAAAAACCCTTGCGTCCATATAGCATGAAACTTTCTGGAAAGCATTTCACAATTTCAACACCAATGGGACAAGCATCTTGTGCCAAAAGTTCCCTTTCTCGGATATTCCTTCAGTTATTACTGTACTACCCAGAAACTCCAATCAGGATTGGTGCAGCTTTGTGCTAGCAACTGTGAAAGCACATAGGTAAATATAGTCCCTACCCCAAAGAGCTTATAGTCTAAAAAAAATAAACAATACATTCAGAATGGGGGAGAGGGAGATTGTCTTGTATACACGATTGTTAAATTTTTTATATTCATGGAAGTTGTGAAAGACGGGAGAGATTCCTGAGCGTGGGAAAAAGGCAAATAAGGTGCAAATCTATAAAAAGGGGAATAAGGACAACCTGAGGAATTAAAGACCAGTCATCTTATCTTCAGTACCCAGAAAGAAAATGGAGCAAATAATTAAGCCATCAATTTGCAAACACCTAGAAGATAATAAGGTGATAAGTAACAGTCAGCATGGATTTGTCAAGAACAAATCACGTCAAACCAACCGAATAGCTTTCTTTGACAGAGTAACAAGCCTTGTGGATAGGGAGTAGTGGTAGATGTGGTATATCTTGACTTTCGTAAGGCTTTTGATGCTGTCTCGTACGACAGTCTCAAACAAACTAGAGAAATACAACCTAGGTAGAGCTACCTATAAGGTTTGTGCATAACTGGTTGGAAAACCATTCCCAGAAAGTAATCATCACTGGTTCAGTGAAGCTGGAAGGGCATATCAAGTGGGGTCCTGCACGATCAGTTCTGGGTCAGGTTCTGTTCAATATCTTCAACAATGATTTAGATAATGGCATAGAGAGTACATTTATAAAGTTTGTGGACGATACCAAACTGGGACGGGTTGCAAGTGCTTTGGAAGTTAGGATTATAATTCAAAATGATCTGGACAAGCTGGAGAAGTGGTCTGAGGTAAATAGGATGATATTCAATTAGGACAAATGCAAAGTACTCCACTTAGGAAGGAACAGTCAGTTGCATACATACAAAATGGGAAATGACTGCCTAGGAAGGAGTACTGCGGAAAGGGATCTGGGGGTCATAGTGGATCACAAGCTAAATATGAGTCAACAATGTAACACTGTTGCAAAAAAAGCAAACATCATTCTGGGATGTATTGGCAGGAGTGTTGTAAGCAAAACACGAGAAGTAATTCTTCCACTCTACTCCGTGCTTATTAGGCCTCAACTGGAGTATTGTGTCCAGTTCTGGGTGTCACATTTCAGGAAAGATGTGAACAAATTAGAGAAAATCCAGACAGGAGCAACAAAATGATTAAAGATCTAGAAAACTTGACTTATGAGGGAAGATTGAAAAAGTTAAGTTTGTTTGGTCTGGAAAAGAGAGTACTGAGAAAGGACATAACAGTTTTCAAGTAGATAAAAGGTCGCTACAAGGAGGAGGGAGAAAAATTGTTCTGCATAACCTCTGAGGATAGGACAAGAAGCAATGGGATAAAATTGCAACAAGGGAGGTTTAGGTTTGACATTCGGAAAAATTTCCGAACTGTAGTTAAGAATTGGAATAAATTGCCTAGGGAGGTTGTTGAATCTCCATCATTGAAGGTTTTTGAGAGGAGATTAGATAAACACCTGCCAGGGATGGTCTAGAGATAATACTTAGTCCTGCCATGAGTGCAGGGGATTGGACTGGATGACCTCTCAAGGTCCAGTCCTATGATTCGCCATTTGTGATTTTGTGTTGTGATTACATCCAGTACTAACCTTCCACAACTAGTCCTCAGCCTATTCCTCATGAGTGGCTGATGCCTTACAGGCTGCACAGCATAAGGTCTTGAGAAGGATCTTGGAAGAGGAGGAGGAGAAGATAGCAAAAACCTAACAGGTCAGATCAAGGAGGGATCCAAGAATAAGGAATGGCACAGAAGAAAGCGCAAAGATGCGATGGAAGGAGTGAAATAAGTGGGTGGTTGAGGCTGGCATTTCTTGCAGATGGGAGGAAGAGCATGATGTAATAAGATATGAGAAAAGAAATAGGGAGAGGTAGAATTGTGAAGGGCAATGAAGATTATAAGAAGCAGCTTGAGCTTGACATAGTGGAAGAGGGAGAGCCAAATGAGGAATAGAAAAAAAGGTGAAGTGTTCAAAGTGATGGGCAAGGAACAATTTTGCTGAATTTTGTACTGATGGAAGAAGGGTGCCTGAGAAGCTACAGAGGAGAAGCAAGTTGCAAGCAAGGAACTATTGAGGGCCTGGACAGGAGTTTTAGCTGAATGGATAGAACAAATAAGCTAGATTTTAGAAGTGTTACAGGGGAGGAAGTAGTATGATTTGGACACCCTGGTTATATGTGTAAAGACAAAGAGGAAGGAGTTTTAAGTAAGTCTGTGCGACAAGAAGGATAGGATGGTGGAACTGTCAGCTGTAACAGAGATTGGTAGAAGAGTGGGAAGATCTGGAGTTCAGTTTTGATGGTGAGACATCCAGGAAATGTCAGAGACACAGGTTGAGATGTAATATTGAACCAATGTGGACAAGACTGGAGCAGAGAGGTAGATTTGTGAGTAATTGGCATGAAGATGGTAACTGAAGCCATGTGAGCAGATTAACTTACCCAGGGGGATATAAATGCCAAAGGAGGAGGGGGCCAAAGACACATCCCTGTGGAAGCTTGTATTTGCACCTACCCATCCTGTCCTCTTAATATCTGCAAGAACCGCAAACATATCCTTGATTCTTTACCAGTGATTATATTCCTAGTTTTTCTACCTACTGTAGTAGGTATGATACAAGGGCCAGGAAGGTTAGCAGGCTTATCGCCTTTGGACCATTTCTGTCTCAAAATTCCTTTCTGTAGTCAGATTCCCATTTTTAATAATTCAGCTAGTCCCTTATAGAGCACTGGAAATAATCTGATTCAGAAACCTCCTCAGTTACGCAATATTGATTCACATTGTTTTCAGGATCAGGGTTTTCTGGTTTCCAAAGCTTCTGCAATACTTAAAAATAACACACCGAGTAAGGAAATAAACAACGTAAAATAAACTTAAAATGAAGGGCAATAACCAAAACAATTGTAGTCATGTCTTCTATCAAAGTTTATTTTCATTGTGTTTCTTCAACATTGTCCTCATTTTATTTTTCACAAAGCCAACCACCGCACCTGATGCAGGAAAGAGAATCAGAATTTGGAAGGTAGGAGGAGATGTGCCTAGGAAATTTCTATCTTAAACAATAGTTCACAACACGAAGTAGTCTGAGAATTTTTGGTATACAACCATGATTTTGCAATAGGGTCTCCATGGTTTAATTTTCCAAGTTGAAA
Organism: Dermochelys coriacea; assembly: GCF_009764565.3. Taxonomy (NCBI): domain Eukaryota; kingdom Metazoa; phylum Chordata; order Testudines; family Dermochelyidae; genus Dermochelys; species Dermochelys coriacea. The sequence continues at coordinate 55,713,196 of NC_050075.1, read as the reverse complement.
AATGTCCCTAATAATTACACACACACACAGTTAGGTGATATGAATTGCTTCAGGGAACTAAAACCTCAAGAAGGGCTTTCTGAAGTAAAAAAAAAATACCCAGACAAGACTGAAAGGAAATTCTGAGTGGTATCAAGTAGAATGTGTTATCTAATCCTCATTAATATACCAGACCCTAGATGGCTTTTTGTACATCGAAAAAAGTTACAGTTTTACCTAGCAAATGAAATATAGATGGACAAAAGCTGAAAACTGCATCACTAACAAGCCATAAAAGGTTGCACTGACTCTCAGAGCAATTTTATAGGTTTCAGAGCAATTAGAAGCAAAAGCTCAACAACATCTTGCTTTATTTGTGTGCATCTCTGTGGTCGTATGCTATAAACATTCTGGGTAAAAAAGCCAACTCAAAACTAATTAACCCATTTACTAAAACCACATTGTTACAGTTACTATGCATCTCTCAACAAACTGATAACTGAGAGAATTTTATAATATTCATGCTCTCATTTTTTTCATGTGTGTCTCCTGAAGTCAATATTCCACTAAATGTAGAAATGTGTTCAAAGTTGCCATTAAACATGAAACAACATTATTACTTGAAACTCCTAAAACATTTATATTCAGACATAAGCTGTGCAGACAGTCTTAAAAGTAAACTGATACATCAAACAGCCCATTTATAATAGTGACATGCCTCCATTAGCTTCCTCTCAAGAGCATATTGTGCTAGAATGGTAAGCAGGCTATGGCTGCTAAGATTTTTGCTGAGTTTTAATGATATTTCAAGCAACTAAGACACCTCCAAAAATGGGCAGTACACATGAATTTGTAGGACTATATATTGTTGCACCACTTCTTAAATACTTAGGCTTGCATTTTCAGAAGTGACTAGTGATTTCAGGTGCTTCAGTTTTCAGATGCCCCATCTGAGACAATACAAAGGTGCCTGATTTTTCAGAACATGCTCTTTGAAAATCATGGCTAATTCTTCACAAATATAGCCCCACTTGCACAGTCCTTATCCTGATAATCAATGTGTCTAATTAAATTTGGTGTTTTACTACTCTGCTTTGCATTATGTTGCGGCTTGGATCAGTTGGCAAGAATGCGTTCTCCAGCTCCAGCTATGTTAAGGAGGAAGTGAGAGGAACACAATTTCTTTCTTTTGCAAAATGGCAATAGTGTCATCTTTCCTAAGGGCTGCAATTATATTGGAGTAATTTATCCCAAAATGAAATGTTTGATTAAATGGGCTGAAAATAACACAAATTCACATACACTTCTCGGTTATATCAAAGCAGTTTCATAAAGGGGTTAGAGGTTTGTTTGTTTTTTAATTTATTAAGTAAATGGCCTATTCATCCAATTTTAGTGGGATATGCAGTGTCTGATATTGCATACAGGACACAATGCTTTCATTTTCCCTGTGTTCATGACTACGGTCCATAATGGACAGAAAAATAAGAGAAACCAGGGAGAGAAGCAGCCCTTGCTGGCAGCTTGTTAACAGGTATGAACCCTACAGTATGCTCTATGCATGAATTAGAAAACACAGCACCCTTGAAAAGATGCCCCATATGAATAACTAAGCACCATGCAAACAAAGCAAAACATATGACAGTTTGCCTAGGAAAACAGTGACAGCAGCGAGAGGGTAGTAGACAGAGAAAACTGACAACCCTTTTAAACATCAAATATGAATTTAGTTCTGTAACTGGAAGATTTTGGTCATTCACTGCCTGCAGGGATCATTCACATGTATAAAATAATAACAATCGTCAAAAATAATACCAATTGTGTAGATCTATTACTAATAATCAGATGTGTATTCTTGCAACTGACAACAATTATCCCCACAATGTGCTTCCATTATCCACATATTTACTTCACATTAAGCTTTTGAACATGTAGAATAATGTTTTCTCTGCTGTGTACTCACACAGAACAGATACTGTTGGTAACCCACATTTTCCAAAAAGAAAAGGAGTACTTGTGGCACCTTAGAGACTAACAAATTTATTTGAGCATAAGCTTTCGTGAGCTACAGCTCACTTCATCGGATAGCAAGGGAGCTGTAGCTCACGAAAGCTTATGCTCAAATAAATTTGTTAGTCTCTAAGGTGCCACAAGTACTCCTTTTCTTTTTGCGAATACAGACTAACACGGCTGCTACTCTGAAACCCACATTTTCCACTTGCAGTGTTTTGTAGCCAGGGAAGAGAAAAAACACAGTAATGTATCTTTCTTAAAGTCTTACCATATAATAAGTGCTGATTCTTGCAGTACCATGCACAAGACTAAATTATGCAAATGTCATCACAGTAACATATCTTTTCAATTCCTATGTTTTGTTTCTCTCACCTTTCATTTTATTCTCCCCATGCAACCCACAGATGTGCTGGAGGATTAGGCCCAAGAGACCTGGCTTCTTCTCTTTGCTGTACTGCAAACTTCAATGTGAATATGCGCAAGTCATAGATTTTAAAGGAAGGAAATGTGACAGATTCAGCAATTTCCTACAGTATCCTGGAAAAGCCTTACTGAATTAAATTTAAGTATCTTTGGAGTCCATTGTATTAAATGCAAAGGTTATTATATGTATTATTATTAGATAGAAGATCAAAAGACTATGTTGAACAATGTGGCAGACAAGAATGGACTTCTAAGACAATATGTGTGAAGTGGATTTTGCAAATTCTCCACCTTTGGTTATGCTAAAACTACACCCTGAGGAGTTGGCCTTTATCTGCTCATCACCTGGTACATGAGGCCAAGATCAAAAGTCCCAAGTTATATAATAGAAAGACTGGACTACTCATGCTTGTTTTGATTCTGAAGCAGACTTGTTAACCACAGAAAACCCCTTATGGGGTTTGAAGGACTGACTCCTCGTGGGGGTGATCTGTGGAAAGCTTATTAGCATGTGCATAGGTTCTTTCATTGTTTTTAATATGTCTTCTCTGTAAAGCTTTCACCTAAGAATAAATATGCTTACTTAGAAAGGGCTGAATGGTAACTTATAACTGTGGGCAATTATACTATTTATAGCCTTCAAAGAGAAAGCAAAGTGAAGACACTGGCCTGCTTAGGCAGTGTGGCTTGCTGGGGATATCACAGTATAGGCAGGGAACTGTGCATCCTGGAAAAACCCTGATCAGGAGATGTGACAGATGTGGGTCTCTGTTCAAGAGAAATAATGGCTGGGAGCCGAGAGGCTAAAAATGAGTGCCACTGGTGGGCCGGGAGGGGATATACAAGTGCAGTTGAGCTGAACTGTGACAAGAACATAATAATCATTTAGTTTGATCTTCCACATAATACAGGCCATAGAATTTCTCTTACCTGATTCAGCCACCTTTTGTTGGGCTAGGTGCAATAAACACAATGTAATCTGTGTTTTAATTTACTCATCTGGAAAATGGGGATAATAAGAAGGTACTGATAAACATCCACTGCTTTTAATAAAGATGGAGGATTGTTCTCAATACAGTTAAGATACTTTGGGGTGGTTTCTTAAGAAAGGGTATTGTATAGTAAGGGTGGACTCTTAAGCAGGTATAGTGAAGCCTATTTGTCTTATAGGAAAATAGGAAGGGAGGGGTACCAGCTTAAATTAAAATTTGTAAAGCACTTGAGATTCTTGGATTGAAAAAGTTGTAATATTTAAGTGCAAAGTACACAATTATTAGCTACAACAGATGAAGTACTGCATATGTACTATAACTATTATACACAAAGGGCAGAATTAAGGTTACTGTGAGAAATCTTAACTCTGATTTATTTGTCTTTTGTGCAATCATTTTCATTGTTTTGATACAGATTTTGCATTTGAGTTAAGACAGAAAAAAACCAATTAGTATTGCACCAAGAACACACATTTCCCTTTTCTGAACCTCCAATCCCCAGACATATAAACATGGATTTTGTCTACTCTCCCAACAAATTACTCTGAGCTGAGAACATCCATGAGAAATATTAGACTGAAAGACGATTATCTGATGGTTTTAAAGCGTCACAAACCACTGAAACTAGAAATATGTTCAGTGGGAGATAATCACCCCAACTCTCTTGGGATTTTCCAAAGGGCCTAGATATAAAATGAATGTGCCTCCTCAGCATAGCAAAAATAAGAACTGCTAATAAAATAAGTGTATTTCAGAAAGAATAAAAAAACGCGATGGCTGCTGGGTACAGTGCAGAATACAGGAAGGTATCCAACATGAGCAAACATGAAATGAAGGATTATCTTCATTTGAGAGAAACTGAAATAATTCCAGGAACTTCTGATCCAAAAACATTAGGAGTAACCTATTGTGTTAGAGCAAAAACTGCATTTTCCTGTCAGTTGCAGTCCCATTTGAGGCTTGTAACCTAATGTGTGATGTACAGAAAGTACAGGTGGTTCCACAGACTCCTTTTTAACTTGGACTTTTCCTATCCAAGTACTTATCCTAAGCCCAAACATTCTTAATTTTGAAAAACACATATCAGGCATATTCAGATCAACAGAACCCCATTCTTTCAATCACCCAGCTCCTGCCTCTTCAAATATCTGGATCTCCTAAAGAATGTCTTCCCAGGATATACTTATTCTGCTACCGTAAATCATTATTTGGGTTTGTTATGCCATTAAGATTTAAAATTATCATCTGTTCAGCTGCCATTACTGGCTGAAAATATGAGATGAGTTAATGGTGAAGGAAAGAAAAGTTGGTCAGTAAAATGGTCAAGTTTTTTTTAGAAGAAAAAACATTTGTGGTTATGATACTCAAGAACCTTCTCTAAAGCTGAAAGACTGTCAGGCCCAGATCATTCCTCATGCCCCTGTCACCCAATTGCTAAATCAAATAATTACTTGAGCTATGAAATTGGGCAGGCAATAAAAGACCTGCACCACCAAACAGTCCATGCATCACAGTCGGGTGGGTCTTTCTGAAGACAAGAAATAAAATGCCACACATACAAAACATGTCATTTTCAAACAGCTTTTTCCTAAACCAAATATATTTTAGTGTTAGAGATACCAGTTCAGGCCTACATAGATGACTATGTAGTTTTAACTCATACTCCTCTTTTTTTTTTTTTTTTGGTTGAGTGAAAAGTAAAGCATCTGTAAATTTTAATGGAGTTCTCCACAACAGGAAGTTTCAAAATAAGGCTGGTCTTTCATTAAATGCTAATATTACTGATGTCTGGGCAGAGACCAACATTGTATTTTTCTGCATGGCTCATTTATTTTTAGGAAGAATGTGTGAGTGGAAGGGCACTTATAACTAAAAGAAAGGAAGTACTGTCTCGGTATTAACTGTAGTGCTGCAATACTATAATCTGATTGTTCCCTTAAACTTAATTAGCTCACTATTTATTCTTAATATGATAAAAACCTTGCCTAACATTATCTACCATGACAATGTTGTCAATACTCAAGGTAGGTTCAAGTTGTTAAATATGTCCGAGTTCGTGCATCACAGTCCTCTGCCCTATTACAAAAATCCAAACTAAAATAAAAGCATCAGAACTAGCAAGAGACAAGAGCTTTTCCTGATTGCTTTTATGGAATTTTAGTATCCAAAACTATTTTGATAATCATAGAATCATAGAAATGTAGGACTAGAAGGGACCTCGATATGTCATCTAGTCCAGTCCCCTGCACTGACGCAGGACCAAGTATTATCTAGATCATCCCTGATAGGTGTTTGTCTAACCTGTTAACAGCCTCCAGTATCGGAGATTCCACAATCTCCCTAGGTAACTTGTTCCAGTGCTTAACTACCCTTACAGCGGCACAGCTGTAGCAATGCAGCTGCACGGCCATAAGGTCTCCCATGTAGCTGCTCTATGCTGACGGGAGAAAGTTCTCATGTTGGCATAATTAAAACACCTCCAACGAGTGGCAGTAGCTATGTTGGCAGGAGAGCATCTCCTGCCGACATATTGCTGTTCACATTGATGCTTCTGTCAGTGTAACTTATGTTGATCGGGGTGTGCTTTTTTCATACCCGGACTGACAAAAGTGATAGTCTAGACATAGCCTAAATCTCTGTTGCTATAATTTAAGGACATTACTTCTTGTCCTGTCCTCAGTACCTAAGGAGAACATTTATCAACCTCCTCTTTATCAAAACCTATTACATACTTGAACACTTATGTGTCGTTCTCCCCCCCCCCCGCCCCCCGCATCTTCTCTTCTCCATACTAAACAAACCCAATTTTTTCAATCCTTTCACGTAGGTCATGTTTTCTAGACCTTTAATCATTTGTTTAGCTCTTCTCTGGACTTTCTACAATTTGTCCACATCTTTCCTGAAGTGTGGTGCCCAGAACTGGACACAATGCTCCAGTTGAGGCCTAATCAGAGCGGAATAGAGCAGAAGGATTCATAGATTCATAGATACTAAGGTCAGAAGGGACCATTCTGATCATCTAGTCCGACCTCCTGCACAGCGCAGGCCACAGAATCTCACCCACCCACTCCTATGAAAAACCTCACCCATGTCTGAGCTATTGAAGTCCTTAAATCATGGTTCAAAGACTTCAAGGAGCAGAGAACCCTCCCTCAAGTCAACCATGCCCCATGCTACAGAGGAAGGTGAAAAACCTCCAGGGCCTCTCCAATCTGCCCTGGAGGAAAATTCCTTCCCAACCCCAAATATGGCAATCAGCTAAACCCTGAGCATATGGGCAAGATTCACCAGCCAGATACCCAGGAAAGAATTTTCTATAGTAACTCAGATCCCATACATCTAATATCCCATCTCAGGGGATTTGGCCTATTTACCCTGAATATTTAAAGATCAATTACTTACCAAAATCCCATTATCCCATCATACCATCTACTCCATACACTTATCGAGTAGAATCTTAAAACCAGATAGATCTTTTGCCCCCACTGCTTCCCTTGGAAGGTTATTCCAAAACTTCACTCCTCTGATGGTTAAAAACCTTTGTCTGATTTCAAGTCTAAACTTCCTGGTGGCCAGTTTATACCCATTTGTTCTTGTGTCCACATTGGTGCTGAGCTTAAATAATTCCTCTCCCTCTCCTATATTTATCCCTCTGATATATTTATAGAGAGCAATCATATCTCCCCTCAACCTTCTTTTAGTTAGGCTAAACAAGCCAAGCTCCTTAAGTCTCCTTTCATAAGACCAGTTTTCCATTCCTCGGATCATCCTAGTAGCCCTTCTCTGTACCTGCTCCAGTTTGAATTCATCCTTTTTAAACATGGCAGACCAGAACTACACACAGTATTCTAGGTGAGGTCTCACCAGTGCCTTGTATAACGGTACTAAAACCTCCTTATCCCTACTGGAAATGCCTCTCCTGATGCATCCCAAAACCGCATTAGCTTTTTTCACAGCCATATCACATTGGCAGCTCATAGTCATCCTATGATCAACCAATACTCCAAGGTCCTTCTCCTCTTCCGTTACTTCTAATTGATGCGTCCCCAACTTATAGCTAAAATTCTTATTAATCCCTAAATGCATAACCTTACACTTCTCACTATTAAATTTCATCCTATTACTATTACTCCAGTTTACAAGGTCATCCAGATCCTCCTGTATAATATCCCGATCCTTCTCTGAAATGGCAATACCTCCCAGCTTTGTATCATCTGCAAACTTTATTAGCACACTCCCACTTTTTGTGCCAAGGTCAGTAATAAAAAGATTAATAAGATTGGTCCCAAAACCGATCCCTGAGGAACTCCACTGGTAACCTCCCTCCAACCTGACAGTTCGCCTTTCAGTAGGACCCGTTGCAGTCTCCCCTTTAACCAATTCCTTATCCACCTTTTGATGTTCATATTGATCCCCATCTTCTCCAATTTAACTAATAATTCCCCATGTGGCACGGTATCAAATGCCTTACTGAAATCTAGGTAAATTAGATCCACTGCATTTCCTTTATCTAAAAATTCTGTTACTTTTTCAAAAAAGGAGATTAGGTTGGTTTGGCACGATCTACCTTTTGTAAAACCATGTTGTATTTTGTCCCATTTACCATTGATTACTTCTTGTGTCCTGCTTACAACACTCCTGCTAATGGAACCTTAAAGATGTTCATTTTTTTTTACAACAGTATTACATTGCTGACCCATATTTACTTTGTGATCCACTATAACCCCCAGATCCTTTTCTTCAGTATCGTCCCAAGAAAGTAATTTCCTATTTTTTATTTGTGCAATTGATTATTCCTTCCTAAGTATACCGCTTTGCATATGTCTTTATTGAATTTCATCCTATTTAATTCAGACCATTTCTCCAGTTTGTCATAATCATTTTGAATTTTAATCCTGTCCTCCAAAGTGCTTGCAACCCTTCCCAGCTCACTCTCATCCACATACTTTATAAGTGTACTCTCTCTGTCATTATCCAATGGATTGATAAAGATAATGAATACAACCCAACCCAGGACAGATCCTTGAGGGACCCCACTTGACATGCCCTTCCAGCTTGGTTGTGAGCCATTGATAACTACTCTCTGAATATGGTTTTCCAGTCAGTTCTGTGCCCACCACATAATAGTTCGTCTAGGCTACATTTCTCCAATTTGCTTATGAGAAGGTCATGTGAGACAGTATCAAAAGCCTTTCAAAAGTCAAGGTATATGACATCTACTGCTTTGCCCCATCCACAAGGACTGTTACCCTGTCAAAGAAGGATATTGTCATGCTGTCTGGAGTGGCTCACAACTATGAGTGCCTATATCAAGGCAGACTGTCAAAAACAGGTGACCAAACTGGTGGTGAGTTCTATAATTAGATTTTACCATGCCAATAACAAATATAAACTCCTGGATCACTATAACAGACTTACCGTTGAGTCACAGAGAGTCCTCAGACTCTCCAGTATATCTTGCCACCCAGACCAACTGGACTTAGTGATAAATGGTCACTTATATCAAAATCACACCACATTCAGATTGTTTCTAGTCCCAAGAGACCAGTCACTTATGCGGTAAACCCAGAACAAACAGCTATAAAAGGGGGGTAGTAATTAGTCCCAGGGGTTTAAAAGTCCCCTCCCTATCCACTGAGGAGAGAGAACCACAGGGCAATAAGGTTCAGCTGGAAAAGGGGCTGCTGGGGAACCAATTAGATTCAGCTGACTCCAACTACTTGGGACCTTTTTAAACCCTCCCCTAGGTGGTAGGAAGGGGAGAGTGAAGGAGTGAGAGGAGCAGGGAAGCTGCCAGTAGGCTGTTTGCAGAAGACACCAAACCTTCCCAGTAGGGAGGCTGCACTCGCTCCCCAGGAGGGAAGGAAAATAAGCACAAGGGACCGACTGAGGAGAGGAGTAGCAGGACTGTGTGCCACCTATAAGAATTTGCCTTGCCCCAAACCTGAATCTCCAAGGCTAAAAAGGACTAAGCCTACTGAGGTGAACAAGGTATTTTGCCACACTTACTACAGATCAATTGGTATTCTAGATCTTACACCAAAGACAATGCCCGTAACCAATCCTGTAAAACTATCTAAAAGTTTATAAATTAGGAAAAAGGAATCAGAGTTATGTACAGGTTAAAGCAAGCAAATGTAGACACAAAAATGAGTTACCATCTAAATCCTAAGAATGACAGAGTTGTACTGATCTGTCAATTCAAAGTGTCTTTTGGGGCGGACCTAGGAGGCAGCCCCTGGATATCTCTGGCAGTTTAGAATCTCTAGCCCTTCAGAGTTCAAACAGCCAAAAAGACAGAAATTTTCCTGTGGCTTGGTTTTATTTCCTTCATTCAGCTTCCAAGCCCACAGGACGAGCTTCATTGCACATAGCATTTCTCAGGCCTGATAGGGCAATTAACCAATCCTTTGTATTGCAATGTTTTTTTATAGCCCATCTGATTTTGATAGTCATTCTGGATTGGGGCAGGGAGGGGTGACAATTCCCATGCCTTAGTTAACAAATTCAGAGAAAACATTGTCAAAGTTATAAAGCAAAACTTACATATTTTCTTATAGCATGGAATACAGACATTGCAAGTGAGATTAATGCATGTAGGAACCTACAACTATTTCATAAAGTCGAAACCCTAAATACATTCTTATAAAGACTAATAAGCCTGTATGGAATACTGAATACTCTCACACCGTTGAGGCTTCATTGCTACCAATACTCTAGCCAGCTAGATTAAAACTAGATCAGGTATGTCTAGATGAGCTGCCCTCCCATTGTGATTACAGTGTAGATCAGTGGTGGGTAACCTGTGGCCCATCAGGATAATCTGATTGCGGGCCACGAGACATTTTGCTGATGATGACTGTCCGTAGGCATGATTCCCCGCAGCTCCCAGTAGCTGGGAACGGGTGAACTGCAGCCACTGGGAGCTGTAGGGGGCCATGCCTGTGGACGATCAACATAAACCAAACATCTTGCAGCCCGTGATCAGATTACCCTGATGGGCTGCATGCGGCCCATGAGCAGCAGGTTGCCCAAAACTGGTGTAGATATACCCTAAGGAGCTTGAGTTGCTGAGGGTGGGCTATATTGAATTGACTGGTGCACTTTTGTTTCATGCAAAGTATTTTGAATTTATGCCAAAATGGATAAAGCACACGGATAGGTGCTCTTTTTAGCATTTTAACGAATCTAACAACCAAAAAATAAGCAAAAAACATTTAAAATAAACCCCCAAATCTGGAGCATATTGAGAAAGAGCATGTACATGTAGGAAGAGAGATACAAATAAAAACTGCCATTGCATTGTACAGATTAATAATTACTATTTCTTGTTTACATTTTTATGCACGTTGAAAACCCAATTGAGAATGCAGAGCATCCTCCCCTTCCCTCAAAAAAAACCTTTTTAGAAGAAAACTACTACTAGAACCCTTCACCCCTGCAGCTGCATGGTGGATACTTTTCTCAGTAGAACTGATTTAATTAACTTAGAGTTATCAAGCACAATGTCTGGTCCAATCTACAATACTTCTAACCATAATGATTTAGATCTGTGAAATTTTCTATTATATTTTAAAATAAGAATTTGCTTTAAAATATGCAATATTTTAATCATATACCAAGCAGCAGCAGCACCACTTAGATCTTGGAATATTTTTTTTTCCTCATTTGAAGAGGCACGCAAATACATAGTAGCTTAAACTTTAAATTTAAATGATCTGTATAGACTGGAACACTGATTCAGTAAAGCTTGTAAGCACTTGCTTAACTTTAAGCATGCGCTTAGGTCCATAATGGAATTTAAGGAAATATTTAAGTGCTTTCCTGAATTGTGGCCCTAATGCATGTTACTTTGTAAGACAATAGTTTTGTAGAGGGTTAATTTTACAGCTAATAAAGTGCCATAATTGTGACAGGTTTCAGAGTGGTAGCCTTGTTAGTCTGTATCAGCAAAAAGAATGAGGATTACTTGTGGCACCTTAGAGACTAACAAATTTATTTCGGCATAAGCTTTCATGGGCTAAAACCCACTTCATCAGATGCAGAAATCACCAACTATAGGACAGGCCCAACAAAGAAAGTAACAGAGCCACTAGCAGTTACCTTCAGCCCCCAACTAAAACCTCTCCAGCGCATCATCAAGGATCTACAACCTATCCTGAAGGATGATCCCTCACTCGCACAGACTTGGGAGACAGGACAGTCCTCTCTTACAGCCAGTCCCCCAACATGAAGCAAATACTCACCAGTAACCACACACCACACAACAAAAACACTAACCCAGGAACCTATCCTACAACAAACCCCATTGCCAACTCTGTCCACATATCTATTCAAGGGACACCATCATAGGACCTAATGATACGAGCCACACTATCTGGGGCTCATTCATCTGCACATCTACCAATGTGATATATGCCATCATGTGCCAGCAAAGCCCCTCTAACATGTACATTGGCCAAACCGGAAAGTCTCTACGCAAAAGAATAAATGGACACAAATCAGATGTCAAGAATTATAACATTCAAAAACCAGTCGGAGAACACTTCAACCTCCCTGGACACTCAATTACAGTCCTAAAAGTGGTAGTTCTTCACCAAAAAAACCTTCAAAAACAGACTCCAACGAGAAACTGCAGAACTGGAATTAATTTGCAAACTGGTCACCATCAAATTAAGCTTGAATAAAGACTGGGAGTGGATGGGTCATTACACAAACTAAAAACTATTTCCCCATGCTAAGTTTCCCCCCTACTGTTACTCACACCTTCTTGTCAACCATTTGAAATGGGCCATCCTGATTATCACTACAAGTTTTTTTTCTCCTGCTGATAATAGCCCACCTTAATTGATTTGTCTCGTTAGAGTTGGTATGGCAACCCTCATCTTTTCATGTTCTCTGTGTGTGTGTATATCTATCTATCTTCCTACTGTATTTTCCATTCCATGATTCTGATGAAGTGGGTTTTATAGCCCACGAAAGCTTATGCCCAAATAAATTTGTTAGTCTAAGGTTCCACAAGTACTCCTTGTTCTTTTTGCTATAATTGTGTCACTAATCATGAATCATGCTAATAGCTAAATGTTGTGAGCCTGTAATCCAGCATTGTTATGGGTTTATGGTTGTATCATTAAATAATAATTTTTAAAATGGGCTGAATGTGTATGCACTGCATACATTAAAGGAAAGTCTACACAGAAGGTGGTGGAACAGTTGGCTACAGGAAAGGAACAAAATAGAAGGCCAGGATGAGATGCCAGGGCTGCGTGCAGGTAGATAATAATTAAATAATTTTCATACGACAATTGCTAGAAGAATGCTAGAGGGGAGAACACAATGGGTACATTTTGTGATGTTTAAACTCTGCTCAAACATCACCAAATGACTCAGTCTACAATAATAGTTGTTCTTAGATGAAAACCTCCTGATCACTTTTTTCCCTCTAACACAATGTAAAGAATTATATCAACTTAAATTTCAAGCTACAGATAAAAACTGGCAGTAACATAGCATTACCCTATTTTTCTATGGTTATTACAGATTTTCTGTTACTATATACATGTCACTCCTCACTATTTCCGTGTCACCCCTCACTCTTCCACACATATCAGATGTCCTCACTGTGCTATGCCCATGCTGTCCCTTTACAAAAGGATTAGCTATACAGATATGCCAACTGTACAAACAAGCATGTTCACACTACTTCACTGTGCCTCCTTTCTGCCAAGCCTATCTACTCACATATCCTTTGTTCAGACAGTCACTTCGCAGACAATGCCAACTTCTGGCCTCCCTCTTGAAGTTGAGATGGGACTGCATAGCTATTTTTCCCATCACTTAAGCTTCTGAAGTTGACAGTTTAGGCAACTCTCTGTACCTATATTGGGTACAGAGTAAGCCCAACAGATAGGACACTACAGACGTTATCTGGGAAAGATGATGATTTAGCTATAGATACACATGTAGTAAGAACATAAGAATTGCTAGACTTGATCAGACTTGAAAGTCCATCTAGTCCAGAATCCCATCTCTGACAACAATCAGCAACAGATGATTCAGAGGAAAGTGGAAGAACCCTATAGTAGCTGATCAGGGTAAAATGCCCCCAACCCCACCATTAGATCCCCTCCTAATCCCTAACAGAGATTGTTTTAAAATCCAGAATCATGAGGTTTAAAATCTCTTCCAAAATGTATAGCATGCTATAGATTATAAATTTGTTAGGAAGAGGACTCTCTTGATATTTGTATCTTCTGCAGAACATGGCTTTTCAAAAGAGTTAAACACTGAAACTGTGCCCCTAACTTCCTTTGATCCCTTTGAAAATCTCAGCCAACAAAAGCAACAATAATAATTAACAACATACAATAAGATTCATAGCATAATAGGAAAATAAACAAGTAGAAAAAAAGAGAGAAAAAGATACAGAAAGGCAAAGATAAGCATAATTCTCTTGGTAGGCCACTTGTCCTACATCCTGCTCCCTACACTGAGCGTACTCAATATTCTCTATCCAATCCCATTGCAGAGCTCACTTCTTAGGCAAGCCTTGCACCATGAACTGTCACCCTTTGTACTTATTTTCACCCCATAATCCTTTGTTTATGGCTCACAGTACAATTCACACAAAATTCACAAATTGTATGTCTCACCACTAATGAATGGTTCTGCATTCATGCTGTATTTGTTCCTCTCACCCCCAGTTCATTTTCTATTTGGATTCTAAAGCTTTTGGGTAGGGAACTTGTCTCCTTCCATGTCTGAAAAGTGCCATACACACTAGAGATGTTAAATAAATACAGTTGCATAAAAGAAACTATAAAACCAGGAACAAGTTCCAGCTCAAAGTCATCTAATGAAATGACTCCCAGGGTGAGTTAGAGATGGTAAATTTCACTATGTAGACAAATGACAAAAGAATCTCTTTCAAATATTTTGTTTTAAAATGCCAGGGTGTTTAAACATATTTATTAGAGATTGCAAATGATTTACAAAAATTTAGAAAGACTTCACAGTTCATCTATTAGTCCAAAAAGGACACAAAATGTTTACTAATCCCATGAGAGGAAGAAAAAAGTGGGAAGTTCTACATACTGTGTATCATACTTTTTGTTATACTTGATGCCTACCTATTAAGGCTGCCAAGAACTTTTCAACTGTGCCAGAGCTGGTAATACTGGCCAGAAATATACGTCATATCTCAGCTCAGTTTTCGAAAAATAAGATACGAGGCTTACAGAGCCAGGAAAAAAATGTGCAAAGGACAATAAAAACAAACAGTGGCAACTTAATATTGTTGGAATACATCAGATCAAAGGAATCCAAGTGCTATTAATCCTATAGGACTGCAGCATGACAAATACACTTCACTTAGATTTTAGTGGCCCTATGAGTCACACATTGCTTAGGAGTTACAGCTGGGCAACTACTGGATATTATCCAATTAACATGAGGCAATGATTTCCAGTACTCGGCTAGGCACATGGTAGCATTCTACTTTACAGAACTAGATAATTTTACTTTGGAATGAATCCATTGATGTTTCCACTGCATACATACTGCAATATCAGACAACTTAAGGTGAGTCAGCCCTCAGCCATAGTAACAGCTTTCGCTGATTTTTTCTAAGCACTCATAAAATAGAAAACAACATTGTCCTGCGATCAGGTGCGACTGGAGAGGCAACCTTGTGAAATAAATAAAAGTTCATACATCACAGGTACTATGTTGACACAAATATCCTCTTGCAAGTACTTAATACAGACTATAGTGCTGACAACCATAGATAATCCTATTGCTTTCAGTGAGCTTACTCCCCAGTTACTAAATCCTATGCCCGCTGTGGGGTGTTGGCAGGAACAGGCCCAAAGTCAGGACTTGGTAATCTGTGCTATTTTGGACAGACCTAAGAAATTTTTTTTAATAAAAACCATGCTAAGGCCTTGTGTAAACTAGGTATCTGACCCAATTTCACCCACTGGAATAGCTATACCAGCACAGATTTCCAGTGCAGACAAAGTAAACTGCTAAAAGTTACAACTTTTACCAGTGCATCTTACCCAAATTTCAAGCAGAAATAACATCTACCAGTTCAAATGGCAGATTTGCTTGTCTACACTAGAAATCTACAGTTGTGGCTGATTACCCCACAGCTGGAATCAGGGCAAATCCACAACGCAGATAAATCCTAAATATTTGTAAGATGCTAATGGGACTCTAGTTCTGGATGAAGGGCTATATGCTCCTTCTGTAGAAGGTCTTCTTAGAGACTCTTCTTGGAGGATTTGGTATAATTCTAAATCAGAACAAGAAATAACATTTATTGCCTTTGTTTTTTAACTTTATTTTGACATTATGATGGAATATACCCCTGTATTCACATCCAATACACTACTGTAGTAATCTTTGTATAAAGTTATGCCTTGTTAAAACTCATAATTTTCTGCTCAGGATTGTCCTGAAGGCATACATTTGGCAACGCTGCTAAATTATAAGATTCCTCTATATTATGCTATTAACACATATTCCACATCACATAGCCCTGCCCAGGCAGACGTCAGGTCCCAGGTCCATTTTAAACAAAGGAAGGAATGTGTGCTTGCCTGAACGTGAATTTAAGCAGTAAACAGAGTCATCAAGCAGGGACAGAAAACAAAGAAAGACAAATAGATGAAAAAAACCATCAGGGAACATCCTTCCACATAGACTATCTCCTGGGAGTCAGCTGGAAATGTTTTTCAAGGAAGGGACTGAAACTTAAAAAGAAGGGACAAACACACCAATGCACCTCTCTTCCCCACTCCACCCCCCCATCACCCACTTAATTCTATGCACCTGAGAAGACATATGGAAACAGTTGTTGGACTCTGAGGGCAGGATCCTGATCTGAAGAGTTTGGTCAGTAATCTTGCTCGAAATATGTGGTGAGAAAGTTTGCTTTGCAACAAAGTTAGTTTCTTAAATAGATACTAGTAATCATTTTAATCTTTTTTATCTTTATCTAAATCTCTCTCTTAATACACTTGTTTTACTGTTTCATCTAATCCAGTGTGTTTAAATTGAAACGTCTGGGTAACTATCTAAAATAATAAACTGGCATATTACTCGCTTAAAGGAATCACGGACTTAATATATTTGTATTGTCTAGGGTAGGGCTGGGCAGTACAGGACATACATTTATCGGGGAAGATCCAGGTCAGGGTTCATGTTGGGGGTCACTCTGCAGTATAACCAAGGCTGGTGAGAATCAGGGTGTAGCTGGCAGGTACTCAGAGAATGGCTTGCATCTGAAAGGCTGTGAGCTGCCCAAGTGAGAGCTACTACAGCAAGGCATTCTAAGGCACACAAGGTAGCAGGGCAGGGGTGATACAGCCCCCCACTAATCTGGATTGTGCCTTGGTATGTTACAATCAATCTCCTGAAAGCTAAATATACTTATACAGCAAGGTTAATTATTCAGACTGAATATATGCTTCACTATTTATGATAGAGTTGAATAACCATGGCATTGCATTTCCATAATGCTATGGTCACAGAATTTGCTAGCAGAATCCACTCCATGGCTCTGAATTATGCTCCAGAATCTAAGCTTTTGTTTTAAAGAAAGGTTCCACTCCTAGCCCTAGTGTTTGCCAAAAAAACCATAAAAATGTGAACCTGGTGTGAACCAACGGTGTTGGAGGTTCTGTCTACATCAGTTTAGTTACTCTAGAGCAAACCATCAATGTGAGAGCATCGCAACTGCATGAAGCAGGGCTTACACTAGTGAAGCTTACTTCAATATGCATTTCCTGAGGACGTGTCCACACTACCTCCACAGCTCTGCCGGCATAACTCCATAGCGTAGATGCAGCCTGCAGTGATGGAAGGGGTTTATCGAGCTCTGAATGACAGTAGTTAGATTGATGGAAGCCCTGACACAAAATTCTTCATGTATCTGACCCTGGTCTATACTCAAAACCTACGTCGACCTAGCTACATCCTTTAGGGATACAATATATTTAGACCAATCTAATCTGCACTGTAGACACAGGTAGGTTGACAGAAGAATTCTCCTGTTGATCTAGCTACTGCCTCTCCAGGGAGTGGATTTACTGTCTACAGCAATGGAAAAACCCCTTCCATCACTATAGTTAGTGTCTACACTACAGCAGTGTAGCTCCTGCAGCTGTGCTGCTGCAGAGCTAATAGTGCAGACATACCCTAAGTATACAGCCGGCCTTGATGTAGACCATTCAACTGTCTTCAGACAACCCAACAATAACTCTGAAAAATGTGAACTACCCCATCTCAGTGGGGTAAATATGAAACCTTAAGCTGACAATTTGAAAGTCAATACTGTTAAAATTATGATCAGTGAAATTGTTAACAGGAGAATCCAACTAATGTGCTTATTCTACAACTTCAGACTGCCTTCCACTCCTCATAGGTACTGAAAGTCCCGACTGGTCTCTACACGACTGCCACAACCTTCAGCTTCCCTCCTGGCAACTTTAACAATGAAGTTTTAGAATGAGTTTCAAATAAGAAAAGAAAACTTATCCAGAGTAAAATTGTAAACTGCCCTAACTCCCACCCCAATGCTAAATTCTTTAGTCAAGAAAAGAGAATTCAATTAATCACACAGATCCTTTGGTAACTCACCATTTGCCAGAGAGATATGCCAAAGTAATACAGAAACCACTTTCCACTCTTGAAGTCAGGCTATTAAATTCACATACTGTACTATTTTAAATCAATAGTAGTTATTTAAGCTATTCCTTTGATAAAGGTTTTTATCATTTTCTCCATATGTATGTCACTTTTATACAATTCAGACTGGCTGTGATACACAGAGGTAATCTGCTCTTTCAGGCTAAACCATCATCATTTGTAAGCTTACAAATGTTATCTCATTGGTACATGGCCCCAAAGTTCTGAGACATTTAAGACTTAATGGTCAATAGCCCCATCATGCTTTTCCAACAAAGATGGGTCTAAATGAAACGCTAAATTACAAATCCCACTTTGATTGATAATGAAACAATACATAGCATGCAGGATTATTTGCCACATTTTGTGTTTATATTACATGTGTTTGTTTAACTTAATTTAGCTTTTTGGCCTCTGCCACTATCATAAAATGAATTCAATAAATAACAAAGATATGTAATCCAATCCCCATAAATACAAATACTAAAACCAGAAACATCTACAAAGATAGCTAATTAAAAGCATTACAATACAATAAACTTAGCTATGTCCTCTTCAGATAACAAGCAAAAAAGCCTCAACAATTGTACATAAAAATGAATGAGACTAAGAAGAAGACAGACTGATGTGATACTTTTTAAAGGAAATGCTCAAGCTTTGTGGTCAAAATAAATCTAAAAGATTGCTGGTTGACTTATGTGCAGGATTTGTCTATTTTAAACATTTGTAGAAGTGTAATTTGAGAACTTAATATGATTGTGTCAGTTCATCGTAAGAAAAACATTTCTAAAAAAAAGGAAACTAAAAAACTGGCCAAATGTTCTAAACCTGGTGCCTAAAGTTAGGCTCCTAAACTTATATTTAGGCACCTACAGAGGAATAGCCTGATTTTCCAAGGTGCTGTGCATCTGTAAGTCTCACCAAAACCCATGTGAGCTGCAGATTCTTACCACCTTTGAAAATTAAGTCATTTCTATTTAGTTTCCCAAATATAGATTTAGAAGGTTAACGTTAAGTATCCAAGTTTGAAAATTTTGGGCATTGTCTGAAACAATCTCCCCTCCTCCCTCCACAAGGGAAGATTTGCCATGGTGTAATAATATTCAGATTCACTAGCTGCAGACCTCATTTTGCAGTTGGAGATGCAGGCACAGAAGCGAATAGACTTTCACAAGGCCACACAGTGAGTCAGTGGCAGCGATGTAATTAGAACACAAGACTACTTGGGATCCCAGTCTCATGCTCAGTCTGCTAGTAAACCTCACTGCCTCCCTGGAAGAGAACGTGTGTGTGTAGATAACGGGAGGAGCAAATGTGGGCCCTTTATATAACAGTTTATTTTAAAAATAAAAACATGGGATTTAATCATTTACTTTTTATTTTAATCTTCAAGATTAGTCAAAAACAGTGATGTAGGGCTTCCAAATCAACATGGTTATAGAGGCACTTCTTTGAATTTGCTTTAATACTGTCACCTACAAATATAACTGCAGTCAACATTAATTGGTAAAGTCAGGAGGCATAAACCTGGAACAAGATTCAAGTCCAATTGATGAGTACATTTTAATTTGTTGATAGTATAAGGAGTGGTTCTCAATCTGCGGCCCAATCAGCACACAGCTGTGGCCCATGAGACATCCTCAGGGCCATATAGGTAGTATTGGATGTGACCCACAATGGTAAATAGTTGAGAATCATTGGTACAAGGACATTCACATATCTATCATTTCATAGTCTAGTTTATTTTGACAGATTCACAAATGCAGTTTTAAATACATAATGGCATATTTAGTGATTGAAAATGAGTCTTCTTTCATGCTAATCTTAAAATGAAGTGTCAGTGTAGGCTGTTAGAGAAACATTCCAAAGTTAAGTCTGAAGAAACTTTCAGATCAATTAGCATTAATTGAAAAAAAAAAAAACTGTCCATGTTTCTGGACTCCTTGAAACTAGACACAGAGAAAATATGTATCCTTTTATCTTATGATCAAGTTATGCTTCTGTACTGAACCACTGCATTAAAGCCAAAAACATTTATGAGAATAGCGATACCTTGTTTCAGATGTAAGTTAATGAAAGAGGCATTACCGCGAAAACACTAGAAACAAAAAGCCCACCCTGTTACTAGCAACATCCACTATTTAGAGGAGACTGGGTATGTTTCTAACATCTAGAAGAGTAAGCAAAGGGGGTTATTCTTAGAGTAGTTGTCTTATGTAGGATACAGCTTGCAAATGCATTGGAAGTCAGCCAGCACTGGAGGAGTTCAGCTGCAAGGCTTCCTTCCATGGCAGAGCAAAGCTATCAAATGTTTGTTCTATAGTGCAAACCCCATGAAAAGGTGTTTTTGTTTGTTTGTTTTTTTCAAAAAAGGTTATGGCAAATATACTCGAGTATATGAAATAGTATGAATTGTATGTGTCCTGGAAAGATGCACCACTATACCCCCATTCCTGCAGTCTTAAACTCCACAGGAACCATGAACTCCATGTCAGTCACGGACCAACACGTTAGCAGTGATATGCTGTTCAGGAGATTAACTGTCCAAATGAAGCAAGGAATGAACACTGCTCCAAGGATGGAAAGATTTTCCAAAAATATATGCAGCCTAGATCAGGAGCTTTTAACCTTCTTCTTTCTGAGGCCCCCCCCCCAACATGCTATAAAAACTCCAGGGCCCAGCAGGGATGGAGGGGACTTGGGGCCAGGGGTGGGACCCTTGGGGCATAGGCATAGTTGGACTTCTATTTTGGGGCAGTAAGGGCTGGCAGGGCTTGAGCCAGGTCTGTACAGCAGGGTCCAGGGAGGGAGCACCTCCACCCCCTCACCTCAGCAGGCCACCCTCCTGTGTGAGGCTGTGTGCTGGTGGCTGCTCCCCGAGGGCTTTACCGGCACCGGAGCCAGGTCCCCACCTGGGCAGCTCTGACTGGCTGCGTGAGCAATCAAAGGGGGCTAGGAGCTGCTTCTTCTTTCGTATAGCTGGTGTAGAGCAGCAACTACAGTTTCACCTTTCAGAGTAGCAGCTGTGTTAGTCTGTATTTGCAAAAAAGAAAAGGAGTACTTGTGGCACCTTAGAGACTAACAAATTTATTTGAGCATAAGCTTTCTTGAGCTACAGCTCACTTCATCGGTCAAGCCAAATGGCTACATCAGAAGTAGCAGAATTTATTCCAGTAATGCCTCCATTGGGCAGTAGGTAGTGACATGTTCGATGGTCTCTTGTGGGGAACCACACTCGCACACCGGGGAGTCCTTGATTTTACATTTGTGCATTAGATATCAGCATCTGATCAGAAGGAGGCTTGGAAAGCAGAAACAAGACTTAAAAATTAATCACCTTGTGCCAGATCCCACGCAGAAGGTTCCTGGGTTTGACCTTCCATGATCATCTGAACCAAATTTGAAACAACTGTGGTAGATGCTGATATCTAATGAACAAATAGAAAATCTGTTCCCCAGGACAGACCATCAAACATGTCACTACCTACTGCCCAATTTATAAATATGAATGCAGCATTACTGGAATAAATTTGGCCAGCACAAGGTAACAGCAAGACAATTATCCATCCGCCCAAACGTGTGGATCCACAATTTTGGGTATCAGGGACACTTTGGGCAGTGGAGGGAGCATGCTGCAGAACTTCCCGTTTCCCCTTTGACTGTAGATATGTTTGGCTATCATGAGCAAATGAGAAACTACTGTAAGTGAGAGATGAAGGTGTCAAAGGAACAGATTTCATTTTCAAGCCTCAGAGGTGTTCTTATAAAGACCAAAGATGAAAGGGAATGGAGGCATGATTTAAAAACATACAAAAAATGCCAGTACATTGTATTGCTTCTGGTGAAATGCTGGCATATGTGCCAAGTTTCTCTACTTTCAGATTAAGACGACACAAGTAGTGAATCACTCCCTCACTCATCTGGAGTGCCTGAGTTATGTGTAGCCAGTCTTCAGATCTCTGTGTTTCAGATTTCTTGTGGGTAGCTTCAAAGTGGTTGCTTAAAGTCCTACATCTTAAAGATCAAGAACATGTTTTACTTTTTAAAAGGAGTTGACATGATACAGAATTTTTAGTTGCAAAAATAGCTTGTGGATTTATGGTTTTATTTCTGCTCCTGGTCCTCTGGTGTTTGTAAATTGATCTAGGCCAGTGGTTCTCAACCAGGGGAATGCGGACCCCCACGGGGCTCCACCGCTGAAACCCCAAGCCCTAGCACCTCCCCCCCCCCCCGTGGGACTCAAATTGGGAGCAGCACAGGACTGAAAACTCCAAGCCAAGAGTGGAGCACCCCCCCGCCCCATGGGGCTGAAGCCGTGTACGGCATGGGGCTGAAACCCCAAGCTCCCCTTCCCCTCCCGCCTTGAAGCCAGGAGCAACACGGGGCTGAAAACTCAAGCTCCCCTCTCCCCTGCTGAAGCTGGAAGCAGCACAGGTCTGAAACCCTGAGTTCCTTTCTCCCCCAAAGCTAGGAGCAGCGCGAGACTGAAACCCTGAGCTTCCACCTCTCCCTTTCTCCCCAGAAGCCGGGAGCAGTGCAGGGCTGAAATTCTGAACCCCCCTTTCCCCATCCCGAAGTCGGAGCAGCAGGGAGCTAAAACCCCAATCTCCTCGCACTGAGCCCATGGGCAGAGTTGAGGGGGCACGAGGGTGTTGCCCCCACCCCAAACTACAGTGCCTTACTCAGAATGGAGCAGTCATGAGAGCAGCTCCAAACCTCCCTCCTCCTCTCCCTGATCACCCCTCAGGCACCACCCTCTGGCCAGATCCTAGGCGGGAAACCAGAGCCAGGCAGTGCAAGGCAGTTGCTTCTCTGGCTGGTGGTGCCATGGAGTGGGCAGCCATGGCATTCCCCTGATACTGTGCGGATTAAGGCCCTGATGCTGGAACTTTCTGTGTGGACCATGCTGAGTAACAGATGCCTACAAGTGTACCTGGGTAATAAGACCAGCTCACCCCGTATCAAACAACGGGATACCACAAGGCTCTGTACTTGTGCCAACCCTTTTTAATATTTACATAAGTGACATGCCTTCAACTGAATCCGAAAATTTGGATATGCAGATGATCTTGCCATGACAGTCCAGGCATCAAACCTCCATAACATTGAGAAAGCATTAACAGAGGACCTCCAAAATATGGAACAATATTTCCAGAAATGGAGGCTCAAACCAAACCCTGGAAAAACAATAGTAAGTGCACTTCATCTTGATAATAAGAATGCCAAAAACATGCAAAGTAGCTTTCTGTGGTAAAAATGTGCAACATGATTACACTCCAACAAAACTCAGACTGATACTTGGCCGCACCCTCTCCTTCCATGATCATCTTTAGAAGGTAGCTGCAAAGATAAAAACGAGAGCCAACATAATCCAGAAACTAGCAGGTACAACCTTGGGTGCATCAGCATTAGTGTTGTGAACATCTGCAATAACTCTTGTATATTCAGTAGCCGAATATTGTGCAACGTATGGAGCAGATGCAGCCACACACAACAAGTGGATACCCAACTAAATACAGTGATGCGGTGCATCCCTGCCCTGTCTAACATTGCTCCCCCACCAATACACCGAACTGCTGCAACATTACACGAAACTCAGTGAATCCAGGAAAGCAGATGTCTTTCTATTCACCAAGACCTTGACAACGCCCCCCCCCACACACACAACGTGTTAAGTCCCGCAAGCCTTTCGTCCTATTTTTTTAAAAAAGGAATCTGAAGAAACAAATTTAATCAAGTGGAATCATATTGACTTCTACATAGTTAATCAGCAGGGTTGGAACCTTTAGATTCACTGCACAGTCCTCTCTCACATGAGCGAATGGGGTAATTGATAGTATCAGTAGGTTGTTGTCCCCTACCTGTACCAGCATGGGCAGGACATACACTTTGCCAGATATTTGCTGATAGCAGGGAAATTCTGAGATTTAGCAATCTTGGGTTCAATTTCAGCTTCTAGAGGAGAGTATATCTATTAGTCCCAGACCCCATTCCCCCCAGTCCCTGTGACTGTCCTGTTTATCCCAACCCAACTCAGTTCCCCATCCCAGTCTCCACTCACTCCCAGCTCTTTGTCCAGCTAGTCCCAGTCTCTCTTCCAGGCTCCTCCTCAGAGTCCCAGTCTTCCTTCCATCCCAGCTCCCATGCCCAGGCTCTTTACCCATGCTCATCATACCAATCTCTCATCAAGCCAGTCCCAGTAGCTCTCCCATCACAAGCCTAGCTCCCAGTCTCCCCCACCAGACTTCTTGTGCAATCTACTGTCTTCTCTCCTCAACCCTCTCTGGACCCAGCCCTCATTTTTCTGCATTTCAGTCAGTCTGTTTTTCCTATTCATCCATGCTGTCAGGACCCCAGCAGCAGGAGCATTAAGAGCACAGGAGAGAGAGTCTCTCTGCTCCCTTGTCAAGTGGCCCACAGCAACTAGATCATGCTCAGTGCAGATGGAATCTAGGGACAATTTAGCTGCCAGACTCTAACAAGACTCTATTGAAGATGTATAAATTGAGATATTTCAAAGACTTATAACTAGGCCAAATTTGGATTTTTTCCCCCCACAAAGACAGCAAAAAGCACATCCCTGACACCAGAGCCAATCCCTCCTCTAGTCAAATTTTAAGCTCCTGCTCCAAAACATGGAGGTGCTTAATTCTGTCAACAAAACAGTCATATGAGTTCCTTTTAACATGGGCAAACCAATGTATTTTCCCCCAATTTTGTCCTCGGAAATGGCTGAACTATTTTTGCTGAAACTATATATACAATTTCAACCTGAGGCAGACACGACATGAAAAATTTCAGCCATAATGGCTGGAGTTTTACACAGTTATACACAATTGAAAAACAACATTTTATAATGGGAAGTATCAGGCAATCATAACTATAGGCAGTGCTACTAGCTCAGCCTATGGTCACCTGGATTCAAAACGTATGCATCCTTTTTCCACTTCTCAGTAAGTGTTCTCTTTGGAATAATTTAAAAGCAAAGACATTTCAAATATTCAAATCAACATCTCTACTGCAGAAGAACCCCAAAATTAAATTATCTTTATATATCAAGTGCCTAGCCACAGGTCTAGGCACCTAACATAATTAATAAAGCATATAATAGATAACACTTTATATCAAAATACTCCTCTCATCAAAAAAATTCTTCCCTTTATTTCACTCAACATCCCAAGAGCTGCTTGTACTTATTAATTTAAATACACAGAAGATTCTACAGTTTTGATAAATTCTGCCAGGTTGAATGATATTCTCTTTATGGAATCAGTAATATTTCAAAATGGAAGAAATTTTTGAAGTCTACACCCTTTTGCGTGTGATATATATTATACCATTGTCACCTGCAATCCATTATTAGGAGTCAAACCAACTCCCTTTCATTCATTTGGATTCACAAGGGTGGCATTCATTTTACCCAACAGTCACTATTTTTCAGTGGGCAGGAACATCCAGGACTGGGGATTTGCAATGGTAATTCTCAAAAGAGATATATCATCATTGCTATTTACCTAGCTTACATATTTCCAAGGTACCTATTACTAGAGCTGCTTGGAAATTATTAACAGTTTAAACAAAAATTTTTGAAAGCTAATTTTTCAAAAGGAAAACATTTCCAGCAAAAAGTTTTCCAACCAGCATTATCTATGGCATCTAAATGCTGAAAGTAATACTTAGCTTTTTACACATTTAAACACTGGACAAACATGACTAATTATTCCTGTGAAGTAGGTGAACTGATCCCATGATTATCCATATATTACGGATGGGGAAAAAGGAGCAGAGTAGCTAGGGTTTTTCCCAAGGTCAATCAGCTAGTCAGTGGCAGAACCATGGTTAAAGTTTAGGACTTCTTGATTCCCAATCCTGTCTTCATTTCAGAGTACCCTGCAAATGCAAGTTTCTATACTGTAATTACTACCCTACTCTGCAAGCTCCTTTCATTCCTATTCAGCAGATCACCTTGAAATATTCCTGCACTGTTTAACACAAACACAGTTAGCTATTCTTAACAATGTAGAGATTCTGAAATATTTTTACTTTCCTTGTGGTCTTAAAAAATGTTTTACCGCATGATCACAAATAAGACAATGCACCATGAGTTCACCCCAATGTCAGGGAGAATTCTACTTGCAAAGCATAGCATTCTAAATGTACATTAATTGGAACTACAGAGCTATGGCCTATCATGAGCAAGTTTAAGTTAATACAGCCAACGAGTTCCCTAGTAGCAATTTCCATCTTTCTCTGACCCGCTCCTGAGAAGACAAACGGTATCAAACCAGGAGGAAGTTTTTGCCCATATGAACACAAATGCCACTTCAACTATAGTGTTGTTTCAATAAGCCTAGGAAGATAAAATGCCTGTAAACACATTCCTTTGTACAAATACCATGCTTGCTGACTAGGCCACAAAAAATCCACCTACACTACGGTTTCAACTAATTTGTTTTAAAATGTCTTCCTTTTCTGCCCAGTAAATACTAATGTAGATTTTAAATATGACTCAACTGTTAATCTACGCAACAGTCTTATAAGTCTTTTGGTAGCAGTAAGGAAATATGAAACAACTGCAGCAAAAGTTAAAAAGAAAGTTTTTCAATTAGGATACTTATACAAAAATGGCCTTATGTTAAAGAACATTCACTAAAGAATTCCACCAAGAACAAAATTCTGACTAAGTCCTTTTCTACCTCTTAAATGTGGCTGGGATACTGTACTGCTCAATGGTCCTTAAAATACATCTTTAAATAAAAAGGGCATCAGAACATATTATAGGTCTCCCAGTGAAAAAAACACTGAGTATTATAGCAGGTAAGTACAGCATAGTATTCATTCTGTGCAAGACACATTACTGTTGGTGATGGCTTATTGAATAATTTGGGCTTTTCTCCTGCAAGTAGTCTTTACTTTAACATTTCTATTGTAAGTATCTTATAACTGACAACTTATGCACTTTATACTTTTTTTTAAATAAATGACTAGAGAGGGTTCAGAGAAAGGCAATGAGAACAATATGGGGAATGGAAAAAACTTTCATAATAAGGCATATCGACAAGGTTGGGATTGTTTACCTTAAAAAGGAGACAATATAGAAGTAAATAAAATAATAAATGGTCTAGAGAAAGTAGATCAGGAGTATCTGTTCTTCCTGTCTCATAACACAAGAATAAGGGGACATTCAATGATATTAAATAGCAGCAAATTTCAAAACCAATAAATACTTTTTCACACAGCAGGTAATCAGACTGTGAAACCCACTGCACATATAATATTTGCTTCTGTAAATATTGTTAAACACACAAAAACACACCCCTATATACAGGACCCTCCCTATATAATAAAAAGTCTCTTTAAAATTGCCACTTCCGAGCCTCTACAGGAAGCCACCAGGCTTTAATGCGGACCTGTTATACATAACCAAAGAAATATACACATAACCAAAGAAATATTTTCATCAAGAGGACCATTAAGAAGAAAGTTTAAAATCAACAGCTGGTTGGATGTACTGACTTTGTAAAGGCCATCTCCTTTAGTTTAACTTTGAAAACACCAATCATATAAACTCACAAGGAAAACAGTTTTGCAAATGAAAGAGGACAATGCCCTCCCGAAGGTACAACAAAGGTGCACTGAGATGTCATAGAGACTG
Source organism: Dermochelys coriacea (assembly GCF_009764565.3). Lineage (NCBI taxonomy): Eukaryota > Metazoa > Chordata > Testudines > Dermochelyidae > Dermochelys > Dermochelys coriacea. The sequence continues at coordinate 55,685,443 of NC_050075.1, read as the reverse complement.
AATTTTGTACAGGAAGAATTTGCCTCAGAGCAAGAAAGAAAATCCTCTCAACATTAGTAATTTCAACAGCTGTGAACTATAAGATGGCATATCCCTTCTGTCAGCACCCTGACAAACTTCACACCCCCAGGTGCAGCACTGTATTCTATTCCATACAAAAACAACATGAACAGATAGTTATGGATGCACAGTTACAGCACTCAAAACACTGGACTGAAGGACAGTTGGCCTTGCAACTTTAACTGCCCCCACATGCATATACCTTAGGATACAATACTTACTTACCTGATGACATACCATTTCTCATCAATATAATATATACATTCTTCTATAACTGCCACAGCTGCAGAGCTCCTAAAGCACGAGAGGAATGCTCACAGCCAGACTCTTTGTGTCTGTCTCTGAATACTTTACAAAATTGAACAGAGGTCAAGGCTACTCAACCCCTGAATTGGGAAAGCAGCCCTATTTAGTACAGCATTTAAGCCCGTGCTAAACTTTAAGCACAGGCTGAAGTCCTACTAAAGTCAACAGGAATGGCATGTGCATAAATGCTGTCATGAATAAGGATGGACTTAAGCCTGTGCTTCAAGTGCTTTTCTGAACTGGGGCAAAAGCAAAGAGAGCAGTGACCGAAACAAAGCACACCAAAGAATCTTACGGTTCTCCATATGAACTGAAGGGAGCATCATTAAAAACTTTATGCATCTAGAGGAGGACTCCTCACCTTCTACACTGTGTCACACAAATGTATTTTAGATAATTCACATTATTTAGGTGACAAGTGAGGTATCTTTGCTATCCCCAAGCTTGCTACGAAAGAAGTGGGCTTCTCTCCATGTCATGAGGTCGGAAGGGTCAAGGATTCAGCGGACTCCTCATCTTGCAGCTACACGAGAGAGGATGGGGTGAATCGGAGCTTACTGCACAGGGGAAGAGGAGATGATCAAGAGAGAGAAGCCTGAGAGCTAGCAGCAGCTGTGCCGCTATTCAAGGAATTTCACACTAGCAACAGGGACAGCTGCTAACGCTTACTGTAACTTCAGAGACTGCAGTTGCAGCCTTATTCTTTTGATGGGTTTCAGAGTAGCAGCCGTGTTAGTCTGTATCCGCAAAAAGAAAAGGAGTACTTGTGGCACCTTAGAGACTAACAAATTTATTTGAGCATAAGCTTTCGTGAGCTACAGCTCACTTGGCATCTGATGAAGTGAGCTGTAGCTCACGAAAGCTTATGCTCAAATAAATTTGTTAGTCTCTAAGGTGCCACAATACTCCTTTTCTTTTTGTCTCACTACAAAAGCAATTTTCCCTCTCTTAGTATTGATACCTCCTCATCAATTATTGGGAGTGGAATACATCCACCCTGACTAAATTGACCTTCAACATTGTTCTCCACTTGTAAGGTAACTCCCTTCTCTTCATGTGCCAATATATATTTATGCTTGTATCTGTAATTTTCACTCCATGCAGCTGAAGTGGGTTTTTTACCCACAAAAGCTTATGCCCATATAAACCTGTTAGTCTTTAAGGTGCCACTGGACTCTTCGTTGTTTTTGTGGATACAGACTAACACGGCTATCCCTCTCATACTTGGTTCCATTGCCAAGGTGTTTGTAACTCTGAGGTTCTATTGTATTGTATGCAGAATTCTGAAGTGATCTGACACATTTAAGTCAGAGCTACAATGGTTAAGCTTATCAATTTACTCTCTGGGTAGGATTTATAGAAAAACTAGATTTTCTCTGCAGAAATTAACAATGAAATTCTGGTGGGATTTATCACAACGGAATTTAAATCAATGATTGACATAGAGTTATTGGGACAGATCCTCAAGTGGTCTTCAATGGAACTATGCGAGTTTACACCATCCGAGTATCTAGCCCATCATATCAAAAACACCCAGAGTCAAGGGCACTGGCAGGCAAGGATTAGGAATCGTTAGAAATTAAAAAATGGTACATAGTATCATATATATTATCATCCATTATTGACAGTGACCCTGTAAATGAGGTTTATTTTCCTGTTTCACAAATGAATCTTTGTCCTTTCTCTCCAAGGCATCAGCTTTTCCAGAACGAAAAGTGGATGGATACAGACATAGAATGGTCATTTCAACAAAGAAAAAAAAACAGTTAAAAATCTACCCCACATGTAAGTGATCAGCTTCCTGAAGTAAACTAGATGTCTCTTCATTCAGGGTCTAAATGGAAAAACTGTTACACTGTCATACAGCTGTCCCTAAAAATGCGCCTTTTCTAAAACCCTACATGAGACTTAAGTGAATGCAAACTTCCCATGACAGCAGTAACATTCTCTAGAGAAGCTGCCTAATCGAAGTGACAGTTTGGACACACATTGTATTTGCATTTAAAGAAATTGAGCACTTCAGAAACATTCACTGTGTTTCATAACAGCAAAGTATAAGAAACAAAAAAGCAGTTAAAAGCTTTACTGGAAAATTATTCCTTCTTTTCTTAAATAAAAGGTTAATCTAAAACGGAATGAGCTAAAATGGTGCAAGGGCCAAGAGCATAACAATTATTAAAATACTACTAAGTGTTCATTTTAAATTATTTTACCAGATATAAACAAAGTACATAAGTAGCAGAAAATAATGGCACAAAAATCATAGATATACATGTAGAGACATGAGTTTGACCAAAACATATTTGATGACCTTAATTACTTCAAAACCCTGGAATAATAGGTTTTTCTAACAAATGCTGGCAGATCTATAACTGCATGTGGCTGCTCTATGTCCCTATAAAAATGCATTTTCAAGGCCACAGAGAAATATCACTTTATTTTTTAATACTTCCTACTTTAAAAATGAGTATGCACTGAGACCACAATAAAAACTACCATTCTAAGCTGTAAACAAATCAACAGTATTTTATACAATGCAAGGTTTTTCATAATAAAGTGTGAAGATTTAAATTAATAGTAATTTTAAATCAAGATATCGGAGTCATAAACATGCATTTGTTCCCATATCCATATATAATTTTCTGCCCTGTCAAAAGATCCTGTAATACCATGAACTTATTTTGCTTCAAATGCTAGTCACGAAAGAGAACATATCAACCTCCCTCACCTAAAACTGTTTTACAGGAATTGGGAGGAAAAAAAATAGTAATGCTTAATGTAATAATTTGCTTTGATCTTTAAGTAATATGCAGTGAACCATAAGTGAAATGAGTTAAACTGACATAAGCTCATTAGGAGAAATCATCTTTTAAAGAGCATCATAGCATTTCTCAAATAAAATAGATTTAAATAAGGAAATAAGAAATAGCATGATGTCTTTAAAATAATAGACACATTCATAACACTGTCCTTTCCCTGCATTTCTACTTCACTCCAAGTGCATTTCTTTCCATTCAGAGACACAAGCGTAACAGAATAGTTTATAACATCTGATATATTGTACTGCTACTTAATTTTAATGTCTACGCCTCTGGTGTATCTAATACATCTGTAAATGGTGTCTAAACCCCAAATAAGACAAACTGAGCTGAAAATCTGATATGTGGTTTTTCATCTCCTAAGGAAAACTCAAAGCCAAACATGCAGAGGGTGGGGAGGGGGACCAAACTTGGGGGAAGGAAGGAATGAAGGACACCAACCCAGTGTGTGTACTAATAAAGACTACAGGCAAATACATCTGCTGTACTGTGGGCAACAGGGGATGGATCACTTGATGATTACCTGTTCTGTTCATTCCCTCTGAAGAACCTGGCATTGGCCACTGTCAGAAGACAGGTTACTGGGCTAGATGAACCTTTGGTCTGACCCAATATGGCCGTTCTTATGCATTTCCAAAAAGCACATCTTTGGCCTAATCCCATAGAAGTCAATGACAAAGTTCATTTAAGGTGCTTCTGACTTTTTCTTTTTTTCACCACGCAGGTGATTTAAAAACAAACAAACAAAATCTCAGAGGATGGTGGGGAAATCTGTCCCTTTCCATGAGTAAATCACGAATGGCAGTCCTGCTGATGATGAGAAGACTATGCAGCAATTGAATCATTACAAAATGGCACCCTATTTTTGGATTTTAACTCCTATGAGCCCTAGACACTTGTGGATGAGCTTTGCTTGACGGTGCTTGAGGAGTTCAGCAGGATTATGTCATGTACCATCTAGCGTACATATACATATACAAATACAAACACATATCTCTTTCCCTCTCTCCCCCTCCCCTCCGTCCCCTTTGCTGCACTGAATGGTCCCCATCCTCAAATGCATGCACTTGTACACAGTGCCCTCTAATGGCTGCTTTACAGAGAATACAAGCCCTATTACTACACCTAACAGAATATGTCTATACTAGTGAATTGCACCATTGTCACTTGCATTGATGTGACTGGACTGGTATAAGCTGTAATGGTGTTGTGTTCACTGTGGATTTCCCATTTCAAGTGCAATGCACTCATGGCTACACAGAGCAGTCCCTCTAAATCAGTGGCTCTGAGACTTTCCAGACTACCTTTCAGGAGACTGATTTGTCTTGCATATCCCCAAGTTTCACCTCACTTTAAAACTACTTGTTTACAAAATCAGACATAAAAATACAGAAGTGTCATAGCACACTATTACTGAAAAATTGCTCACTTTCTCATTTTTACCATATAATTACAAAATAAATCAATTAGAATATAAATATTGTACTTACATGTCAGTGTATAGTATATAGAGCAGTATGAACAAGTCATTGTCTGTATGAAATTTTAGTTTGTACTGACTTCACTGGTGCTTTTTTATGTAGCCTATTGTGAAACGAGGCAAATATCTAGATGAGTTGATGTACCCCCTGAAAGACCTCTCCATACCCCTGGTTGAGAACAAAAAAGAAAAGGAGTACTTATGGCACCTTAGAGACTAACAAATTTATTTGAGCATAAGCTTTCGTGAGCTACAACTCACTTCCTCAGATGCAACCACGCTCTAAATGTTCTGGGGCTCCCACGTCCATATGCAATATGTCTAGGATATGTTCGGGCTGTTCTCAAATACTTTAAATGGTTCTGCCTTGAAGAGGTTCTGACCTGGCACTTGCAAATATCACGGACGGAGAGTGAGCAGTTCTCACTGTGGCTATTGTTAAACTGACTCTAAGAGCTTGTACACTACCATGCAGGGTCGATCTAAGATACGCAACTTCAGCTACATGAATAGCATAGCTGAAGTCAACGTACTTAGATCTACTTACCGCAGTGTCTGCGCTGCGGTAAGTTGACAGCTGACGTTCTCCCGTTGACTCTGCTTGCGCTTCTTGTTCTGGTGGAGTACCGGAATCGACGGAAAAGCGCTCAGCGGTCGATTTATCTCATCTATACTAGATGTGATAAATCGACCCCCGCTGGATCAATCACTGCCTGCCAATCCAGCAGGTAGTGTAGACAAGCTCTGAGGCCTGGAGGCCCAGTACATACAGTAACTTCTCACTTAAAGTACTCCCATTTAACATTGTTTTGAAGTTACGTCGCTGCTCCATTAGGGAACATGCGCGTTTAAAGTCATGCAATACTCCCTTATAACGTCGTTTGGCTACGGGCTCTGTCAACTGCTTGTAAGATTCTGTGGAAGAGCAACTATTTTACAAGGGAGCATTGCACAAGTTCCTCTTCTCCGCCTCCTCCCCCTCCCTCCCAGCACTTCCCCGTAGGTGCTTAGGACTTTCCGGGAGGGAGGGGAAGGAGCGGGGACACGGCATGCTCCGGAGAGGAGGTGGAGTGGGGGTGGGAAGAGATGGGCCTGGAGTGGAGCAGGGACAGGAAGAGGTGGGCCTGGAGCATCCCCCGGCAAAGTCAGTGCTTGTTCTGGGGGAAAGCTGCCGCTGCTGCTGAACAAGGTGCTTTCTGGCATCCTTGCCTGCAGAGGGCTGTGCCTGTGTGGGGTAAGCCAGGGGCACCTCCCAACCACAGAACTGTGCAATATATAATGCCTTTTGTCTGCCCCAAAAAAATTTCCTTGGAACCTAACCCCCTGCATTTACATTAAATATTATGGGGAAATTGGATTTGTTTAACATCGTTTCACTTAAAGTTGCATTTTTCAGGAACATAACTACAACGTTAAATGAGAAATTACTGTACAGTAGGATGAGCCCTGTCACCTTAGGGTTCTTGAGGGGGTAAGAAACTTGATTTTATTATTTTCATTCATTTCTTTAAATTTTTAATTTTAAATGTTTATTCCTGTTTTTCTCTTTTTCTCATTTTGTAGCTGAACGAAGGATTCTTCTATCTTGTGGTTTCTACAAGCCCAAGACAGGAGCAGTCCACAGGAAGGACATCCTTCCAGGCTGCTCTGTGTAGCTCACTGAGTTCCCTCCATCCTTCTTCTTCTACCTACTGCATTGGAGGCCCCAGGGGGACACAGGTTTATGCAGCAGGGACAAATGGGTGCTGGAGCACATAGAAGAGGCAAGTGGCTTTACTTGATGGGGAAAAAGAGGGAATTCGTTTTCCTGTGTGTCTGTTAGCTAATGACTCCGTTCTCTTCTCTTTTTTAGATCTCAGGCGTACAGTAGAGCTGATGAGGTAGTGGGTGGACAACTGTGGCAGCCCACCAGTAAAGTATGTACATTAATGAGTGTTTGAATACATCTGTGGGTGTCTAGATGTTTGCACTGATTTTGCCCCTTTTTGTTACTCCTGAGGAACAAAGCAAAAGACAAGTTTTTTTTTAATGTCTTTTATTAGTTTCATTTTTATTATGCTTTTGTGTCCTCCTTTAGGAACCAATTCAATCAAGCACTGAAGCATGTGCTTAAGTCCCAATAAAATCAATGACAGGTAAGCATGTGCTTTGATGAATTGAAGTCTAAAATCTGCAAATCGGAGATGGTGACAGTCAGAAACAGGCAGAGCTAGCTGACAGCAGCCAAGATGTGCACGCAGCCACCTTCAGAGAATCATAGAAATGAAGGACTGGACAGGGTCGTCCCTAGAGATTGTGGTGCCCTACGAGCCCCAAGCCTCCGAGGGGGGAGGGGGCGTCCCAGGCCTCTGAAGGGCTGGGGGGAGAGGGGCTGCGCCCAAAGGCTTTGAGAGACAGGAGCAGCCAGTGTAAGAAGGCAGCAGGGGTTGGGCCCATCCCCGCACTCATGGGGCAGTGGGAAGTGGAGCAACTTGGTCCCAGCCTGCTCCACTCTGCTCCCCCAGCTCCCAGTCTTGGAGGAAGGGGGGTAACCGCCCCCCAGCACTCACCAGCGGAGTGGGCTGGGTCTGGGTCACTCCACTTCCCACTGCCTGGTAAGTGCAGGGCAGACCTGATCCCAACCCCTGCTGCAGTCCCCTGGGACGCATAGCTCAGGGGACAGGGTTGAGAGGGGGGAAAGGGTGGAGTGGAAGCGGGGCTGGGGCGGGGCTGGGGCAGAGCGGGGCAGGGAGAGGTGGGGTGGGGGCAGAGTAGGGCGGGGGCTGAGGGGAAGTGGTGGGGCAGGGGCCGAGGCAGCTTTCCTAGGCCCTGCGGTGGACAGCCCACGAGGGGCCAGCTCAGCCATCCAGGGGATTGGGCTGGCCGCTGGAGCTGGATGCAACACGCAACTGCGTAGGGCAGCAGGTGCCCCAAATTTCCTGGTGCCCTATGCAGCTGCATAGTTTGCATATGTGTAGGGATGGCCCTAGGCCTGGAACAGACACTGAGGGGTCATCTATCTCAGTCCCATTGTCTATCTTGGTCCTACTAAGACAGGACCAAGTTAACCTATTTCATCCCTGACAGGTTTTTGTCTAACATATTCTTTAAAACCTCCAATGATGGGGATTCCACAACTTTCCTTGGAAGCCTATTCCAGAGCTTAACGACCCTTAGAGTTAGAAAGTTTTTCCTAATATCTACTCTAAATCTCCTTTGCTGCAGATTAAGCCCACTACTTCTTGTCCTACTTTCGGTGAACAAAGAGAACAATTGATCACAAACTCTTTATAACAGCCCTTAAAATAGTTGAGGACTGTTATTGGGCCCCCCCATGATGAATAACAAGCATGCTATGGGATTGATACATAAAGCATGCCAAATTCTTCCAGATGGACAAGGCCAAAGAGTTTTCTTTAGTTCAAGTGGTAGAGGACTGTGGTTTTGAAGTGGAAGTTCCTGGTGTGACGTTATTGACTTGAACTGGAACCGTATAGAACATTGTTGCAACCAAGATCCTGTAGTGGCACCAAATCATGTATAAAGGGGGTCAAATAAGGCGTCTAAGATGAGGTTATGGTTTGCTGGTTAGGATTATGCTATCTGTTTGCATGTATCATTTTTGTATTTAAAGATATAAGTATTGGCTCTATACTGTCTGTATTCCAAACTTATGCTATGCTTCTGGGTGACACCCCAGACAAGTTGGTGTCAGCTCTGCCTAGCCTGCTTGATGGCCCATTAAGCATCATCAGCTATACAAGTGACCCACTGAGAGAAGGCACACACACCTTGTGACTCAGCAAGGTATGCAGGGACATGCCTATGGACAGAACTCTGAGGTTTTTCCAGGCCATGTGATGGACAGCTTGTCTTTGGAACAAAGACAGACAGACCACATGGCAAGAGAATATAAAAAGCTGCTGCAGCTCCTCCATCTTGTCTTCAATCCTGCTTCTTACCTCTGGAAGAACTTTGCTACACTGAAGCTTTGAAACAAGGACTGAAAGACCCATCCCAGCTGTGGATGTACTCCAGAGACTTGATTTGAACCTGCAGTTTATTCTATCACTGCTGCAAGCCTGAACCAAGAACTTTGTTATTACTCTATGTAATTGATTCCATTTAACCAATTCTGGCTCTCATCTACATCTTTTTCCTTTTATGAATAAACCTTTAGATTCTAAAGGATTGGCAACAGCATGATTTGTGGGCAAGATCTGATTTGTATATTGACCTGGGTCTGGGGCTTGATCCTTTAGGATCGAGAGAACCTTTTTTCTTTTACTGGGGTATTGGTTTACATAACCATTTATCCCCATAACGACTGGCACTGGTAGAGATACTGGGAAACTGGAGTGTCTAAGGGAATTGCTTGTGTGACTTATGGTTAGTCAGTGGGGGGAGACCAAAGTCTGCTCTGTTTAGCTGGTTTGGTTTGCCTTAGAGGTGGAAAAATCCCAGTCTTAAGCTGTAACTGCCCTGCTTTACGCTATTTGTCCTGAATTGGCACTCTCAGTTGGGTCCTGCCAGAACCAGCATTGTTACACCTGGGTACCACGATATATCCTGTGTTTCTGTGTGTACACTCTATTGTATCTTGTAATAAGCTCTTCTGGAACTGTGTTGTTGTAAAGTTTTAAAAAATTATATAAGCACGCACATGCTGAACTCTTAGTATAATTCTATTTAGCATTTATACAATGCCAACATTTATACAGCAGTGTACATCAACAATGCACTGTATGAGTACATGAATCTATGAACACTATACAGCAATACATTCAACATAAATAGCCATTCAATGCATACCTAAAAATAGTAATCAAGGGACGCTTCAGACAATGGACATTGTTAAAAAAACAGACAACATTTACTGCACTGTGGTTTTTGACTTTGCAGATGCATTTGGAATGCATATTTAGAATGGAAAATACCACAAATGTCAGAACAAACTTCATTACCATTAGTGGTACTGTAACTTATTTACTGTTTTAAATGACATCCATTGTCGATAATTTAGAAATCTTTTTTAAAATGGTATTTTTTAAAATTATTTCATAATACAGAAATGTAAATATCAGTATTTTTGTAGTATATATAAACAATTATATTCTGATATATAAAATACAAAATATATATGTATTTAAATATTTATAATTATAAATATGTAGATATTTATTATATTATATTATTAAAGGTGTTACATAAACCTTTTAACTGTCATCATTTTCTACTGGTTTTTAACTTGACAATTCATTCATTTGCTAGTTATTAATTTTTAAAAAAGCATATAACTGACAATGATCAGCTACAGAAGAGTGAAAACCAAAGTTCTGAAATACTAAGTATCAATTAAGTAAATGATTGCATGGATCCAATTGAGACTAGAATCTGGTCTGAGTTCAAAACATAGCCTAAAGGTAACAGCATAGGTATGGGTGGCACAAATTACATTCTCAAGTAACTGCTGTGGAAACTAATACATCTTGAAAGGAAAATAAGTGATTTTTTCCCCTCATGAAACTGACTGAGATATTAGCAACAATCAGGTACATAAGCGATTCTCATTTAATTGTTTACAAACTCCTCTGTGAAGTTGTCTTAGCCCTGACCTGTAACTTCCCTGCTATTTCAGTACTTAGCTTCTCTCAAGTCAAGATGCATGATTGCGTCAAACTGTTTGATAAAGTGTAAAAATCCTAGCATGTGGCCCTTACAGGCTATCTATATATATAGCAAGTACAGATTTTGACAAGTAGGAGTTACAAAAAAATCTAAGGAATAACCCCTCCCCTCAAGAATTATTAAGTGAAATGTTTGAAAACATAAGATGATTATAGAAAGAGGAATCTGTACTGTAGCAAACTGTTTAAAATTAAAACCAATATAGCTCATAACATTTTGGAAAAAGAATGCTTCATGAATAGAAGGTACTTTACCTTTAAGGTATTTTACCTTATGCAGTAGTGTAATTTCACAATGAAATGCCATTAGCACTCCATGAGTATGTAAATAAGGACAATTAAATTAGTCCTATTATGAATGTTAATTAGTCTGTTATGATGGTACTTTAGTATACCTATTATGATGCTGTCAAGCTAAACAATGAGTTCTTTCTAAAGAAAAGATTAATGGGTCTTTAAAGCTGGCAAATTGTTATTTATTCCAGTCAGACCCACATGTACTAGAGATATCTTCCAGCACGACTTTTTGTTTGCCTTTAAAATATTAGTTTGTCCCAATTTTATTATTTAGCCATGTCATTTTTAAGTACAAATAAACTGATACATTACGGATGTGTGTTTGCATACATTATGCTCGCACAAATGTATGCACACAATTGCACCAGAAAACTGAAAAGCTGGTGCTCTGTCTTTTGTTTTGTTGTAGCACAACAGTGGAGTGAAGGAGTACTGGATAAATTGCAGTAAGAATTCACCTGCACCAGTCACTTTCATAGGTAATTAAGAGTAAATAGGAAATTCAAGCAGAAAAGTAACACAGAGTCAGTTACCCTAGAAAGTGACTGTAGCAGAATACAATGGAATCCAAGCTACACACCTCATCTTAACTCCTTTTCCACAGGAGGTGGAGTTTGGGGAGCATAGTGACAAGGCAGAAATGTGGGATTAAGAAAAAGCGTTGGGATGTGGGCTTAATGATTCTCCCAGACCTTTCTCTTGTTCCTAAGGGTATGTCTACACTGGCACTTGGTTGGCAAAACTTTTGTCTTTCAAGGGTGCTTTTTTTAAACACTCTCCTGTCGATAAAGCTGCTGCCACTCATGGAAAGTGGAAGTTTTTTTGTCAGCAGGAGAGCTCTCTCCTGCTGACAAACAGCAGCTACACTGTGTGGCTTTTAGTGGCATGGCTATCGAGGCACAGCCGTGTCACTAAAAGCTGCATAATGTAGCCATAGCCTAAAACTTCAAAGTTGCCCAGAAGTGCCTGATGAAGAGTCAAGATTAAGTAACTGATGATTGTCAACTTTACAACCATTAGGAAAACTAAAGTCTTAGTGATACATGACTTAACCTATCTTCTAAATTATGAATTTAACAAGTTTACTAGAGGGAACCTTCAGCTTTAAAAATCTAAAATGTCTGATTTGTCAATTCCTAGGATTAACAAACTGTACACATTTACAGAGGAAGATGAAGTATCCTTATAATGGAACTAGGATGAGAAGAAAGTGAAAAACCGATTGTCTGGATGTCTAAGATATGTTCACCATCTTTTAAAAAACTTATATCAAGTATAAACATCCTCTCTGATTAAAGGGTTTCACTTTATTTTTGTAGATTTCTATAGATTAGGGAGTGGTAGTCTCCCCAATCCTCATATTAAAATTTTTTCCCAAGAAATCTGCGATCCTGCTCAAAAACAACCTATCAATACATTATATACATAAAATTCAACTGTTCTACAGAAATCTCTCTTTTAATAAATATAATCAATACAAGAATTAAATGTTACAACAAGAAAGCAGGCACTAATAAAACACAAGATTATCTATCTAGTTTCTAAATGTCACTGAGACTTCTAAAAGTGACTCAAGCCTTTCTGAATTCTTCCTGGTTGTCATTAAAAATGGAATTTTACTCCTCTCTAAATTATGCTGTATCACTTAAGGGCTGGCAACCAATCTTCAACCAAACTGATCTGCATCTTTCCATTTATCAGAAAACTAGTAGCAGCTCCCAATTTCTCTTCCATTGTACTCACCAATAAAGCATCTCTGACACCAAAATTAGAGATAATTTTTGCAGCAGCATTTCTTAAAAGTAGTTAAACAAAAACAGACACTTACATTTGCGATAAGGTGGAAGACACTGCAGATACTGCTAGAAAAAGTGATGTTCTCAGCAATGTTTCTTAGGCACACTAAAAACATGCTGCTGCAAGCTAAATTTGTGCTGTCCAATGGAGCATCACCAATGCAAAACTGGAAATATGTATCTAGAGTAGAGACTGAGGAGAAATCATATTCTGTGCTGTTCAGTGGCCTTCAACCACAATCTGAAATATCATGCTGGAACAGCACACAAGGTGGTAAACAGGGCTATTTACCTACAATAATGTACTGCAGTTTTGTACTGCAATTTTCAGAATACACACTTAGGAGAGAAAAGTACAGTATGTGGGATTGCCTGGAGCACCAGTGATGAAAAATATTAAAATGGTAACATTCCAAAGAGTCATCTAGTTACTCTAACAGGCAGATTCCCCAGCTGATATTAATGGTTATAGCTCCATTGAAGTTAGGAAAAACTGTATGAAAAAAGCTCAGTTGAAGAAATAGGCCCAGAAATCTGAAATGTTACATAGACAAAATACAGAATTTTAAAATGTCTTTGAAAGTAATATCTGGTCAATCCTCGAGGCCCCTCTATTTTGAGCTTAAAAAGAAAAAAGAAAGAAAGGAACTTCCACATGAAAGTCAAGCCTGACATGATTCATCTAAACCTGTTTTCCCGCCTCTAAGAATAAACAACAGTAACATAATTAGAACTCGCCTACATAGGGAAGTTAGTGTGGAGTTAGCGAGGGTGTGAATTTAAATTACAGCAAATTATCTACTCCACACTAACTCCCTCTTTGTCTGCACTAAGAGTGCCTTTTTTTGTGTGCTTTACCTGAATACACTTTGGAAGTGTATTCAGCTAGGGCGCACAAAGGCACTCTCACTGTAGAGTAAATGTCCACGTAGGGAGTTGGTGCAGAGTAGTTAATAAAAAAAGAAAAGGAGTTCTTGTGGCACCTTAGAGACTAACAAATTTATTTGAGCATAAGCTTTCATGAGCTACAGTTACATCGGATGCATCCGATGAAGTGAGCTGTAGCTCACGAAAGCTTATGCTCAAATAAATTTGTTAGTCTCTAAGGTGCCACAAGTACTCCTTTTCTTTTTTGCGAATACAGACTAACACGACTGCTACTCTGAAATCAGAGTAGTTAATGTGCACTAACTACTTTGTACCAGCTACTCTGCACTTTTCCCCCAAGTAGACAAGCCCTTAGAAGTAATAACAGTAACGATGATTTCAGATAGAAATTCTCTCAGTTTATAGTGGAATAATAGATATGCTCAATGAGCAACAAAAGGAAACAAATCTTGAGTTTTATATAAGGATAAATCTTGAGGATAATACTAATTTGATGATAAACAAGAAAATAACTGATCTCCAATCAAATTACTGAACATTGATTTCTGGCAATCCTGTGTTATAGGTACGTTACTTATTCTGAGCACCTCATTTTGCAAATTTTAAAATTCACAGTAGGGAAACAGAGTAAATTATAGATGTGTTCCTAACATAGGTAGTTTTCTTCTGATCAGCTGTGAATTTCAGTATTTTTAAGAACTCCTTTGCACACAGACATATTCATCATGACCTGCACATATTTCTGTTTGCAAAGTTGTTGAATACAAACACTAGTTCCACTGAAGCACACTCCACAAGATCAAGTACAGTAATTCATAAAGACAAGCAAGAAAAGGTAATATTTGCACCTTCCATGCAAGCTATATATAATTACGGCATTTTCAAGAAAATCCTTTTGCAGCATTTACGTTGTAATATAAACATACTGCGCATTGCATATTTCATTCAAAAGCAAAGCCATGTTCATATTAAGTTTGTTAAATAAATGATACGTTCAGTCCTTACCAAATTTTCCTGGTTCCTGGCAGCTATTTTCTGATCATCTTCTCCCCCATTTTTCATGTATTTGACCTCTTCCACTGGTTTGATCCTATACTCATCTGAGTACCAAGAAAAAAAGAAAAAGAAAAGTTTTGTACCAGTGTACTTCAGTAAATGGAAAAACAGCTGACTGGAAAAAACATGCTGCCTAATATCAACCAAGCCCTAAATGGTATAGACCCTAGTAATCTCAGAGTCTGCTCTCTTCCTAACACCCACCATGGAAACAAGTCTAGAAAAGAAAACTTCAAAAAAATGACTCAAAAGTAAATCTCATGCAGAATCACAGGCAAAAAATTCTCAGTTATCTCTGGAATTTGATCCAAACAGATGTGCATCTTGGACCCAGATCTAGAGCACATCTCTTTGTTTAGGTTTTCCAGTAACTTCAGGCATTGAAATTTTCTATCATCTAAGTCTTCAAGCTACTATTGCCATCATGGATCCACTCTGGGAAGATGGGTCTGCTGCTCTGAAAGTCTGCATGCTCCCTATTTGTGGGAAGATATTGTTTGATACAGTTCTAACCTACGCAACGTGTGCCCAAGGTAACTTAAATGCTCATTACTACTTCAAGAAAAAGTGAAGCAATTTTAAAATATAGAAAGAGCAGAAAATTAGTATGAAAGAACTAAAGAGAACTTAGAGCTAACAAAAATCTTATGGAAGGTAATGTTTCATGGGATTGAGGAGGAAAACTGAGGACTTGTGTGATACTGGAGTACAGTCTATGCTTGCACAGAGGGGCGGAGGAAATGATTCATGTAAGCATCACTCACGTATCTAAGGCTAATATATCCTCATGTAAGACCAAATCTTGAGAGCCTTACATAAACCCTGACCATAGGCGTCAGAACCTTTGTAGAAGGGGGTGCAGAGGGTGGCCAAAGCCAAAGTGGCAGGGGAATTAAAATACTACTTAAATATCCGGCAGAGTACAATGTAACATAAGGGACCAGAATACAAAAGGAATCCACATTATAACATTTAAGATATAATTATAGAATGCACAAATGAAAAAAAAAATAAGACAACTTTAATTCTAAACATCAGGACTGCATTTTATTTTTTCACTTCTTTTATTGTACTTCACTTGCATTTATCATTTGATTACGTACATTCCACGATTCATACTGCACTAATTATTTAACTGTAACTTGCAATTCTTTAACATTACAATCAATCATCTTTCTTTATGTATAATGCATAATTTAAAAATTGTAACCTTAACTTCTAAATCTCCTTGAAAAAAGGCATCAGCCAAATAAACAACAAACAAGCAACTTTGAAGGGAGGTAAACATGTCCCCCATATGAGAGCTACCATAAAAATGTTTTTTTCTAGTGTTTTATTAAAAAAATCAAATCAAAAATATATTTTTAGAAAACCTAAAAAACACCATCAACAGGCTGTAGCAGATAGAAGAAATATGGTCTCTATTAAGCAAAAAATGTAAATAATGTAATTTTGATCATGTGATTATCTAGGATTGCAGTGGATATCTAGGAATGCATCTGATCCAATCTCATAGTGCATCTTGGCCTTTAGCAGTATGATCCTATTTTCCCCACGGTGCATATATTTCTTTTGTTAAAAAAAAGGGGGGGATGGCCCCTAGGCCCCCCTGGTTCCAGCATATGACCCTAACTCAGCAAAGCAAATGTAAGGGCATGCTTAACTTTAAAAGTGTGTAAATCCCACTGAAGTCAAAAGGAAGTTTAGTCTGACTAAGACTAAAAAGTAAAGACCACAGGATTTGGCCTTTATAAATGGTTCAATACCTACTCCTTCCAACATTGCCACCACAGCACTATGAACGGACATTATACATGTGGAGGAACAAGACTTACACTGCATAGTCTCCTTTGTTTTCTATATGATGTGACCTACTATGAATGAGTTCTACAGTCCCTGCATCTCTGTATCATCTTTGGCATGCAAACAAGTGATGCATAGTAGCTATTATATATGATTTTATCTATATACTGTCTGGAATGAAAAGGAGTTACGGATTCACAGTTAAATTAAAGTTGCAAATTTACCGAAATTCCAGTGAACTTTTGTACATTTTCTGTATTTCCTTTTCCAGTACTGCTGATTATTGAGATGTATGTCTAATATACCCTGCTGGACCACAAAAAGCCTTTTTAGTTCCATGGCACCACTGAACGAAATAGTAAGACAAGCTGTTTTTTCAACAACTCATTTGAAATGCTATTGCTGTAATGTTTTAACAGGCTGAAGCAAAGGTAACACAAAGTGCAGTTATATGCTGAACTCTGAGGGGAAAAAGAAACAAAAAACCTTTCCCTTTCAAAGGATGTTCTTTTTGAAAGTGAAAATTTAAAGAGACAGACCGACCTACGGGGCTGAGAAAAAAGAAGCCTCATATTCTGCTATTACTTAATAAGTTTAATACTTTTCAACTGCACATTTCCAAGGGGAACTAATTTTTAAATAATGGATACCTATTCAAGTGTCATTAGTGAATTATCCAAAACTCAAAGCTCACGTCTTATCAACATCCTATTACATGTGCATGCTATAATACAGTGAGAAATGTGAACAGCCTCCTTCAAAAGCTGAGTAAATGGATCTCGTGCAGGAGACCATGCAGGGGTTGGAAGAAGTAATCCTTCTCCTTTTCCCCCAGCTAAGAGGCAGTGCCCTGGGTACCTGTACAGTGAGGGTACATGAACACTGCAAAAAACAGAAACAAAAACAAAATGCAACAGCAAGTCTCAGAGCTCAGGTCAGCTCACCTGGGTTCCTGGGGTTCATGCTATGGGGCTAAAAATAGCAGTGCAGACATTCCCACTCAGGCTGGAGCTCAGTCTCTGAGACCTACACGTTGCTGGGGTTCAGAGCCCAAGTCCAGCCAGAGTGGAATTATCTATACTGCTATTTCTAGCTCCTTTGAGAGTCCTGTGAGCCCAAGTCAGTTGACCCTGGCTCTAAAACTTGCTGCAGTGATCTGCAAAGATCATCCTCCAGCCACAGCATCAGGGTGGATTGATTAAAAAGAAAGTAATTTAAATCAGTAAGCAGAAAACCTTCATTAAATTAATCGATTTAACTGTGCTTTGCATTTGAACTTTTTAGTTATTTTGTAAACAGATTGATTCACATTGGTTGGTAACCATTAAAACATGTTGATTTGCAACTAAATATAGCCTTTACACTAAATTTGGTGCTCCTTTTTGCTAACCAGGAGGATAGACTATATCTATACATATTCATTTAAGTAATTATATAGCTTAATTTACATTTGTTTAGATTCTTAATTTTTACTCTTTTTATAACGCTAGAAAATGTTGATTGATGCATTTCCTATT
Source organism: Dermochelys coriacea (assembly GCF_009764565.3). Lineage (NCBI taxonomy): Eukaryota > Metazoa > Chordata > Testudines > Dermochelyidae > Dermochelys > Dermochelys coriacea. The sequence goes on along the minus strand of NC_050075.1, from coordinate 55,667,755 downwards.
TGTACAGAAATTCAAATTCAGTTAAAGGTGCAGAAAACCAAAACGTTATCTTTTTTATTAAATAAAACTACCTTAAATGTTCTGGGGACAAAAAAAGTTTTACCAAAACATGTTTTATGGTTTAAACAATTGATTTATGAAACAAAGGAAGTATTATTTGTAGTCAGTGAATGAACTGATTGTTTCCCATCCTCATGTCCTTTAAGATTTTAAAACTAGTACATCTCCTCCTCTCACACCTAGTTTTTATTCATAGATTGGCAGAGGAAAACATGCTTTCCTGCTTTTTCAACTCCCAATCAGTTTCTTTACTTTTATGAACCAGTCATTGAACTGAAATGAGTGAATAAACTGAAATAAAGAAAATATTCTCACTGCACCTGCAAAAGAGGCTATTGTTGTCAAAAGCTGGTTTAGCACTTCTACAAACATTGGTTCCAGATGCTTAGCCAGTGACTTCCACCAGTTCAGTGGTTTGACATTCTTTAAAACTTTGCAGCAAACATGTTCCGCTTATTTTTTGTATTTACATGATTTTCATAGATTATAGTACGGTTAGGCCTTATACCATAGGTTGTAATTTAATTTTAAATAGCTTTATTTAAAAATAAAACACAACCACCCTGTATTTAATTTACATCAAAAATCCAACTCAAATTAAATTTTTTTTTTAATTATTCATTTTTATTGACCATATATAGCATAAATCCTCCATGGGCATCTATAGAGAAAGTCTACCTCTGCTCTTCCTGGACCCCTGCATGCTGCAGAACAGCAGCATTCCCAATTGCAGACAGAGATGAGGATCTTACCGCACACGCACAGATAAAATGTTAACACAGAATGAAACAGGATAAAATACACTGGGGTATAAGAAGGCTCAAAACAGGCAGGTAAAATAGGGCAAACCCTTCTGTTTTACTATTGGGCTTTCATACAGTCTATTTCCCTTGCTACGGGTTAACAATCAAAAGAAAACAAATGAGTTTTCCTGATTTTATTGCAACAGAAAGTAAGGTCTGGAAATGAAGCTACTCATTATATCAGCAACTATTTTGGCAGCAAAGAATTCAGTCCCAAAACAGTTCACTTTTAAAAAGGGTAGTTTTAAACTGACAGTAATTGGTTTTTTCATTTACTTGGTGGTTTGTATTTGGTTTAGTTCATACGTGTTTCTAACCAATGTAAATAAAACTAAGATGGCTGTAAAAATGCGCCACACAGCAGCATTTCAGTAAGACAGAGCTAATACTGAAAATAGATATGTACTGATAATTTAAAGCAGTATTACTTTACCAGCAAATATAAACCAAGTCCCATTCTGAATTCCATTGAAAAGGGAAGTTGAGAAATCAGCAAATTGCCATTCAGAAGTCCTAAACACCATCAAGACTGGAAATACTGAGTTAATATTGCAATATCAATCTTCCTTTTTCCCCCCTCACCTTCAGTGATTTTCTCAGTCCTCTTGAGAGCACCACAGTAGATTCCGCATGAAAAAACTCAAAGTTCCCTTTTGCACTATGAATTAGAAGAGCAGAAAACAAATAGAATAGAATAGAAAAGATTTTATATGCTTCATATAACCTGCAACAATTCCTATAGCATTGATGGAGTTACAGAGAGAATCTTAGGCCAGACTGTAAGGGCCAGTAGGATATCAGTGCTTGTAGCCCATATGTTCAGTGTGGACATGAAAAAATTAATCTCTGGGCTGTATCTGGAGCCTAATATACCTGACGAATACTAGGAAAAAGGGGAGGATAAATCGAAGAGAGGTGGATATCCAGCCTACATTTGGGATAGTGGACAAGGGCAGGGACTTGTATGGACTGTACATAAAGGGTCATGAGAGATGATGTGAACATGAGGAGAACTCCCTTATTAGTGAGTTACAGATCACAAGCCACTATGTAATGTTTTCCATGGGACAATAGGTGGGCTACGGTTTGTTGATAAAGGTTTGATAAGGGAAGGGTAGGGTGGGGGTAAGAGAGCAGAGATAAAGATGGTGTTGGGACCTTAAGTAAAGGTGATACCCAGTGCCTCTGACATTTGAACTACAAACTTCCAGTTACCCAATTTCAAATGTTTATAGTTATAACAACATTCTAATAATTATTATGCCATTAATACTTATAGCATTGGCAGCCTTAACTGCTCCAGTAATTTTGTGTATTTGGGAATTCCCTTAGTTATGTAAATCTTGCATAGAGCTTGTGCTGAAGAGTCACACAACAAATTAGAACAGAGAGTTGGAGCCAGGATGTCTATAGAGTTTACAAGCTCCACAGGAATCTTGCCCTCCTCCCGCTCACTCTTTATGGAATTTACAAGTAGCACAAAAGTCCTGGTCCCAGCTCTTTTCCTGCTTAAATTCTGCAGGAGTCTCCTACTCAGAGATTATAAGCAACATAGGTTTCTCAATCAGGTGTTTTAAATTCACTTTGAACTCGGACACTGATCCTAGAAATACTCTATACCTTGAAATGATGCACAGCACTTATTTCCAAGTGTTAGAGGACTTTTCCAAAAACAAAACAGTCATTTTTACATCACATCTCTCAAACAGGTTGAATAATTCATCTCAACCAGGAAGTCAAATATCAGACAGGATGGATAAAAATCAATTTAAAAAATAAACAGATTCTTAACATTTAAATTGGATTTTTTTTTTAAATTCAATACAGGCTTATTTTTAAAATAAATTAATTTATTTAAAAAGAAATCAGAAATTTACAACTTAAGGTTAAGGCCTAATGCATTATAATCTATTAAAATCATTAAAATTAAATATAAAAATAATATTAAAAACTTTAAAACTGACAAGTTTTAAAGAAGTTCAAATGACTGAACTCGTGAAAGTCACTGACTAAAGCACCTGGAACCAGTTTTCTGACAGACTAAACCACCCTTTGATTGTAGGTACAGAGAGAATATTTTCTTCATTTTCAGTTTATTCTATTTCAGTTCAATGACTAATTCAAAGTTAAGAAACCAATTCAGAGTTGAAAAAGCAGAAAAGTTTGTTTTACTGTCCCACATCTATGCAAAAACACGGAGTGAGATGTACTTGTTCTAACATCTTTAAAGGACCAGGCAACCAGAAACAATCAGTTCAATTCACTGACTACAGATATTCTTCCTTGTTTAATAAATCAGTTAGTTTTGATAACCTTTTTTATAAACCTTTTTTTCCTTATGTATTTAGGTAGAGCGTTTTTCTAAATGCTGTTTTTGTGCATTTTTAATTGAATTTTAAATTGCCATTTACATAGAACTTGACACAAATGTTTATCATTATCTAGTAAAAAAGAAATATATCATTTACCATTTTCTAACACAATAAAAGGTAAAAATTAACAATAGGAATAAATATAAATTAAGCCATATAATTGGTTAAATACAGGTACATAGATAGGTCACTACCAATTTCATGGCAGTGAAAAACATGTCACAGATCTTGAGCTAACCCCTTCCCCGTGAAATCTGATCTCCCACGTGCTCCTGGGAGCGCCCAACCTGGGAGACTCCTAGCTGTGAGTACAGGCCTGGGCCAGGAGGGACAGGATTTGTCCTTCCCCTGCACAGTCACTCTTGCGGGAAGATCAGACCCATCTCCGGTGCCTTCCCCTGCTGCAGGAAGTTCTGGGGCTTGGCAGTAGTGGAGGTGGCTTGTGGAGATGAGTCCAATCTCCCCGTGCTGCTGGGAGTGTTCCAGTCTGGGGGGAAGAAGGGGGCTATCTATGAGTCCCAGATGGCCTGGGGAGGGACAGGACTTGTCCTTCCTCTGCATGGCTGCTCTGACCAGGGGCGTGGGAGAAGAGATCAGACCCACCTCTGGGTATCTTTTTGGGTTGTGACCCCCATGGTTACACCAGCATGAAATTTCAGATGTAATCATCTGAAAATGTGAAACAAACCAATTTTAAAATCTTCTTGCTGTGAAACTGATCAAAGTGGACCCTGAACTTGGTAGGGCCCTATATATAGATGAAGTGTATTTTCCTGGCTAGCAAAATAGTACCAAATTTAGTGTAAAGCCTATATTTAGTTGTAGATAAACCTGTTTTAATGGTTACCAACCACTGAGAATCAAAATTTCTTTAGGAAAATAACTAAAAAAAAAAGTATAAATACAAAACATGATTAAAATAGATTATTTAAATAAAGATTTCCTACTTGCTGATTTAAATCATGATTAAAGTCAATGATTTAAATCAATCCACCCTGATTTCAGAGAAGTAAAAAATTCTCCTCTGGCAAAAGACTACATATTCAAAAATGCACATAGAAGGAATTAGAAGTTGCACAGTTTGAGAGTGTAAACAAATAAACCGTCTAATGGAAACTGTCTTTTCTCCCTAATTTTGTATGGCTATCATGGGTCCATAATACCTTTAAACTATAAGGCAGAGGTTTCCAAAGTTTTCTTATTGCATACCCCTTTCCAGATCTTCCAGCTGCCCGCATACCTATACCCTTCTCATCACTGTTACTTTGTGTGTTCTTTTTAACACTACCTGTCTTCAGCCATCTGTCCATATTTCACTGTTACATACAGATATAGTTATAGTGTGAGGTATACAACTGAAAAAACCCCTACATTCTGAGCTCAGTTAGACTGGACAGTTGTGGAGCAACTGAACCCACGCTGTACAGTGACTGAAGGTGAGGGCTCTGTATGTAAATGTCGCCGTATATCTATGTTCTCACTTGTACATCTTGAAGTAAATTAACTACGGTATTTTATATAACAAATTCCCATAGAGTTTTAAAGCTTCATCTGAGTAACCTATTATGAAAATGCAATAAATAAAACAAACAAAATTCACCATTACACAATACAGTATCTCCTGTGTATCCTCAGAGATGTCTCACATACCCCCATGGGGTATGCGTACCACAGTTTGGGAACCCCTGCTATAAGGTGGTCAGGGAAAGGACATATGTGATCCCTAAAGCTCTATCTACATTTATTTTGCTATACAGATTAACAGTAAATAGTAACATATTTTACATATACCCTTATGACAAAAATAGAAAAAGTAATAAATCTTTAAGCACCTTTTCTTTTGATGTGGTACAAAAAAATCAAGTATTGGACAGAATCAGAATTATAGGATATTGTCATGCACAGTGTGAAATATTCTATATGAAGAGAAAGCCACAAACAATGAAAAAGGAAGAAGGGATTTGTGGGATGTATTTTGCTACTATTGCAAATGTACTGAAGAAACACAATGTAACTGGATACAAAGAGGCAAAAAGCAAACAAGCTGAAAAGAAAAGCTGGACAAATCATTGTTACTTGTACAACAAATTCCACAAAATCCATCATGATACAAAAAGGAAGGCAGCAACAGCCCTAAACAGAAAACAATTTTGGGGGGTGGGGAAGAAAGCATTTTAAAAGAAAATATGCCATTGGCATTCTCAAAAGGCAAATACTCTGAATGAAGTTCTTCATCTGGAAACAGATAATTCTGCTCAAATGTGTCACACAGTTACCATGGCAATGTAATGAAGAAAACAGCACTCATTAATAATGGTCGGGATGATAAATGAGCATATCAACTTATAATATTGAAACAATTATTACCGGGGGAAAAAAAGTATTGGAAAACAGTGTGGAGAATTGCTTTAGGACTCTCAGATTCCTGTATTAGTGACCATAAGGGAGACAACTAGCACAACTATAATGCTACAAGAATATTTCCGGTGGTGATGATGACACTACATTCTGGCTCAGTCAATAAGAGGCAGGAATCCCTTACCCCCCCGAAACGCACCTGTGCATGCTGTGACTTTCGGGAATGTCTCTTATTTATTAAGCTCTAAAATAGAGCAGTGAGAACTACTGCATATTGTCAAGATTTCAGCTGGCTCTTGGTGCAGTCGCAACCCAATGAGCTTGGCTGAGCCCAATAAACCCTCATTAAGTGACTGTGCTTTCTGATTGGGTTAAAGGGCCAACAGCTCACCATTTAAGCCTTGTACCAAGAGCAGCATAGTGGCTGCTCAAATGTGTTCCACATCTGCATCTGTGCCAGACCTGGTTCCTGCTCTGGTCCTTGCTCTTACCTGTACCTGCTTCTGCTCCACCCCTAGTCCCAACCTTTCACAGAACTCCTGACTCCTGGCTCTAATTACGGGCTTGATCCTGACCATGACTCTGGCTCTACATCTATGGTTCTAGCTCTTGACTCTGACCAGTGGCTTGTCTCCTGACCATGACTCCAGTTCTGCCCTCTGATTCTGCTCCGACAACTAGGCTAGATTTCTGTTCCAGCTACTAAGTAACTCTGCCTACAACCTGGTATACGACACGTACACTACAATGCATTTCCATTTTAGACATGTACAAAATGGCAGGTTTGCCTGTATCCTAAAAAAAATAGACATGGGTTAAGATGAGCCTTTGTTCTTTATTTAGTGATGTACTGTGCATTAGACACAAGAAAAGTGGTACTATAGTCATGGCACTGAGAAGAAAGTTTCTCAACCACACCCTGATTTTTTTGTGTTTCAAATTTTCCTCGGCGTCTCTTGCATTTAGATCTGATGACATTTAAGTTTATCCTTCACCCCTCATAACACACGTTACTGCTCTGTAAAATACAAACCTCTTGTCCAACACACTGTTAGGCAAATTTCTCTGTACTGTAATTATTCCTATTGGATGCTGTAATTATTCCTACAGCTGTGTTCAAGACATACACATAAGAACATAAGAATGGCCAGTTTAGCTGCCTCCTCTAAGAGTCATTGGAGAGGAGGCAGGAGCTGCTCTTGGACACTGGAGCTGCCAGGTACCAGTGGGCAATCTGCAGCAATAGAAGAGTCAGGAGCTGTCAATGGGACCAGAGCTGCCAGTGCAGGAGGAGTGTCCAGGAAAACAGGAAACTAAGCATCTGGGCAGAATACGCAGAGGCAAAGGATAACAAGGTGGCAGAGAAGCACGTGCACAGGAGCAGATCAGAGAATCCAGGATATTCCATAGTTCCTTGGCTGTGGAATTTGCTGCCCAATTGTGTAGTAGTCTTGGGTTTTCTTTTAGCTTTTTTAATCTTATTTCTAGTCTTCCTGGCTGTGAAGAAAAACTTCCTCTCTCAACCCTAAATTACTATGACAACTCCAACCACAGTTTGTCAGTGTACCACAGACCTTCCACACTAAATCACAAGCCTCTACTACTTGAACTAAAAGAGTAACTCCAGTAACCACTTGTGGGAATGGGGAAGATAGTACAAGCACATAGGGGTTGGTTAAAGTAGTAACTGGTCATAGATCTGCCACAGAGGCAGAACATGGCCAGATCATCAAAAAGTGCTGTGGGGGGGGAATCGAACCACTGGATCCTCAGGTGTTTTAAGATTCCTTGGGTTTCAACAGGCTGCAGCACTGTTTCCTTTCTTGGCCTCTCTGGTACATTCCCTGGGCAGCAACTCTGTCTGCTACTCCATCATGGGAATGGAGCTCCTCAGCCCACACTAGGGATCAAAGATTCACAATTTCTCACCTACAGAACATTTGAAAGCTAGAGCTCTAATTTGTCAAAATGATTATATTGCTCATTCTAACAATAAATGGCAAAAAAAAGCTCAGGAAAGCTTTTGGCAAATCTTAACTACTTTAAACATACTTATCAGTAAAGTGAGCCTCTCAGCTGCTAAAATCAAATATATCAGTCTAATATGTGAATGTCAATGGAATGACAGCATCACAATAGATGCCACGAAAGATCAGCAGTAGAAGAGTTAAACACTCGCCAAGACCCATTTACAAAGTAAAGTTTTTCAGGTAAAATGTTGCCGATCTGACAGTGGTCCTCTCATTTTTTAGCAAATGTGTGACAGGCCACCATGATAACTGATCTCAACTCTGACCTGTGGAGTAATTCAATGCTGATAGCTTGTTCAATGTTGACTTCATTGCAGAGACTAACAACTGGATTGGTGGATTTCATGATGTGGTCAAATATCTACTAGGAAGCTAACCAGATCATGAACTCTCATTACACAGGCCAACTAATCAGCCCTCTGATGACCAACCTTGTCCATATTTGAACAGTGACCAATTTCACTGAGTCATCTAGTCCCTTGGCAATTCTACATCACAATTATTATTGACTATTCTAACTACATGGTTTTTTTCAGTAGTGTGTTACTTACTGAATATAAAATGCGCTCATTGCCAAGAGTACTGCTGAAGTCAAGTTGGTGAGCAGCGCTAGATTTTTTAAGAGTACAGTTGCACAAATAAAATACAAATATTGCAAACAAATGAAAAAGTGATCAGTGATAAAGTTGCTTGGAAAACTGTAAACAAGTATACATTTCAGCATCACAAACAAGTTTCTGGGAAGACTACTATGTGGTGTTTCGATTTCTACAAAGTTTAGACAGGGATCTCAGGAGAACTTGGTATTGAACATTTGACTAGTAATGCTAAGGAGGTTTATTATTTTTATTTTGCAGGTCTTGGGAGAAAAAAGAAGATCAGTCATTGGTTAGTCAGCATGGAGGAGGGTTACAGGATTAGAAGGAGCATGGTCTAGACCAGTTTGGCAATTCCTACCTTTTTGGTATGAATTAAAGTGAACACCTGGTAGGACCAGCTATTTTTAAGGTTGCAAAGTAGTTTCCATTACAACTCCATTTTCATATGCACTACTTTCTGAAACGTTCACCATTGGGACAAAAATTTCCATGCTTGATCACAGTCTAAAATTGGATTTGGAAAGTTTGAGCAAAATTCCTTTGGCTGTATTGAGTTCTACTTTTCCTGTTTTAGGAGCAACACGGTGAAAAAAATAGAGAAAAAGTAAGAATTACCCAAAAGACTATTTTAATATAGCATAAAGAAGCAATAAAAGACACAATCACAATGTGTAAAAATCTTTGGAAGTCACTACTGAACTACTAAACTAAACTTATCTTTCATGGTACAATCTTTAATTACAAGTTCTCCAGGCTTCTTAGATACACATTTGTGTTTAAGGAAACATTGTGTTATATATTACATTATTGAAGAAATAGTCATGTGATCACATAATTAAAGACTGTCAAGGAATGCTTATGAAGCCAAGGAACACAGAGAGTTGAGGCTGTTCATTCATAATTACCTTTCATATAGTCTGACTTTTTAGAGCTTAAACCATGAAACTTAACATTACATTAATGTCCGTCTTTTTTTTTTCATTCATTTAATTAACATGTATCTCTGAGTCAGCTGTCACATTTTTCAAAGGAAGCCATTCCTCAGGTGGAGGAGATTACTGACATGGTGCTGTGCAGGAAGGATATTCAGTAAATGTGATTATCTACAGCCCACTAAAAAGATCAAGTCAAGAAATGAAAACAGGAGAGGAAACAAGAAGAAGATATTAAAAGGAACAGAGAGAAGAGAAGGGATGGTCTGTGGCTTTGAAAATATTGCCAGTCAGGTGTAATATCCAGATAAGTTGGGGCAAGGGGATTGGGGCACCGTTCCAGCATTACTATACATATATGTTCAAGAATAGCATGTGGCTAAGTAGTGGACTGGGTCGGTCCTGGGGCCGATTTTGTTCAATATCTTCATTAATGATCTGGAGGATGGTGTGGATTGCACCCTCAGCAAGTTTGCAGATGACACTAAACTGGGAGGAGAGGTAGAGACGCTGGAGGGCAGGGATAGGATATAGAGGGCCCTAGACAAATTAGAGGATTGGGCCAAAAGAAATCTGATGAGGTTCAACAAGTGCAGAGTCCGTCACTTAGGCCGGAAGAATCCCATGCACTGCTACAGACTAGAGACTGAATGGCTAGGCAGCAGTTCTGCAGAAAAGGACCTGGGGTTCCAGTGGACGAGAAGCTGGATATGAGTCAACAGTATGCCGCTGTTGCCAAGAAGGCCAATGCATTTTGGGATGTTTTAGTAGGGGCATTGCCAGCAGATCGAAGGACGTGATCGTTCCCCTCTATTCGACATTGGTGAGGCCTCATCTGGAATACTTTTATAGAGTACTGTGTCCAGTTTTGGCCCCCCACACTACAAGAAGGATGTGGAAAAATTGGAAAACGTCCAGCGGAGGGCAACAAAAATGATTAGGGGTCTGGAACACGTGATTTATGAGGAGAGGCTGAGAGAACTGGGATTATTTAGTCTGCGGAAGAGAAGAATGAAGGGGGGATTTGATAGCTGCTTTCAACTACCTGAAAGGGGGTTCAAAGACGATGGATCTAGACTGTTCTCAGTGGTAGCAGATGACAGAACGAGGAGTAATGGTCAAGTTGCAGTGGGGGAGGTTTAGGTTCGATATTAGGAAAAACTTTTTCACTAGGAGGGTGGTGAAGCACTGGAGTGCGATACCTAGGAGGTGGTGGAATCTCTTTCCTTTGAGGTTTTTAAGATCAGGCTTGACAAAGCCCTGGCTAGGATGATTTAGTTGGGGATTGGTCCTGCTTTGAGCAGGGGGTTGGATTAGATCACCTCCTGAGGTCACTTCCAACCCTGATATTCTATGATTCTATGGGGGGGGGGGGTGTAGATCAATAGATCCTAGAGTGGCATAAAGTTCAGAAACACCTTTCTATTCACTTGTTACATTTATATCATCACAGATGTGCCTAGCTGTTTATAAGTACAAATAAAGACAGTGACTCTATCCCAAAGAAAACCTTGCTTCACTCAGGAACCATAAAAGCAGAGAACAAGGAGCAGACCTTACACAGATAAATCTCTTTACGTAGGGTGTGACTACACAGTGGCTGGGAGGGTGCTTCACAGCATAGGTAAACAGACAAGTTTTTTTCTGCTTAAGCTAGTGTGCTAAAAATAGTGTGGCAGCAGCAGCATAGGCAGCAGCTCAGGCTAACTGCCCAAGTACCATCCTGCCCAACCCTATGGGTACAGACTCAGGCGGCTAGCCCAAGCCACTATGTGTGCTGCTGCAGCCACACTGTTATTTTTAGCATACCAGCTCAAGCAGAGCTAGCATGTGTCTGTCTGCCCACTCTGGGAAGCATCCTACCAGCTGCTGTGTAGATGTCCCCTTTTTTATAAGCTAGTGGCACAGGAATAGGACTGGGGAAGAGAAGTGGCAAATGAGTAGTGCTTGAAAGGCAAAGCAAATAACAAATCAAGGTGTAAAACCTAGCCTTCGTCAACAGCAGATCAATGTTTTTACTAGTAAGTGAAACATACACACCACTTTCTATTGCACCTAAAAGCTGCTTTAAATATATATTTATCCTATATGCTAGAGTCCTGTGAAATGTTTGGTTTTTTTTTCCATATACAAAAAAGACCTGCCCAATTACATACTTCTCTAAGACACTGAACCATTCTGGGTGGTTTTTTTTTTAGGATATGCAATATTTTATACATTACAAGGACTGAAAATTAACACTGGTTTGATGAGGTTTAGAACTGGCTATATTCAGTCTTGGATCTGTTCCCAAAAAATTGCTACTTTTGGGGACCAGTGAAATTTTACCGTCTGATATTTCATGAACTATCAGGACTATAAAACAAAATGCTAAACACTGCTCGGTGGAAGGGATCTTGCAATGCCACATAGCTTTCATTTCTAGCCATGAGACAGTGGACTCAGAAATCAGAATGAGGTGACTTTTAATCATCTCTTCCCCCTCCCCTTTTTAGCAGCCAATATTACAACACTGTCAGAAAAGAGCTTGGAATCTCAGTTGACAAATGGGATATAAATGTTTTTAGTTCTTCTCATGATTCTGGCAGCTAAGATTTCAGAATTCTTCTGGGCATTTAAAAATAAAAAATGAAGAAAATAATTAGGTAGGCTTTTTATAGCATAGAATTCACCTAAATTAACATTCAGAACAGGGATTTGAACAGGGTTTTAGCATGTCCTAGGTGAGTGCTTGAACTAATGGGGGGTGACTGTTTGCTTGCTGCTTGCTCTCTCTCTCTCTCTCTCTCTCATTTTTGTGAAAAATTTTGAAAGCTCTCTGTTTTGTTTTGATGCCAAATGAAACTAAATGTCAAAACCTCAACATTTTTTCAAATGTAACCTGTTTTTTGGGCCAGCCCTACTAGAAACACCTGGCAAACCAAAGTAAATACTCTCAGGACCAGTCATTTTTTTCATTGTGTATGTGCACGCACACATGTATATTATATAAAAACTGTACATATATTGAGGGTTTTCCATCTCCCACACCTTTCATATGTTGCATTCTTTGGGAAAGAATGTGGAGAGGAAATCAATATGCCTAATGTCATAACCATACAGCTAAGGGTAGCATAGAAATCCTCCTTATCTGTAAGGGGTTAAGAAGCTCAAATAACCTGGTTGGTACCTGCCCAAAAGGACCAATGGGGAAAGAAACACTTTCAAATCGGGGCGGGGGGGGGCTTTGTTTGTGCTCTTTGTTTTGTGTGTTCTCTTGGTAAGCAGAGAAGCACCAAGTCAGAAAACTCCTTCTCATATAAACCATCCTAAAGCGAGTCTCAATATTGCAAAAAGAGTAAGAAAATAAGGTAGGGCATGTTAGATTACCTTTTGTTTTCAACTTGTGCTAAGAGGGAGGTTTATCCCTGTTTTTTGTAACTTTAAAGTTTTGCCTAGAGGGGAATCCTCTGTGTTTTGAATCTGATTACCCTGTAAAGTTACCTTCCATCCTGATTTTACAGAGGTGCTTCTTTTACTTTTTTTTTCTTTATAATAAAGTTCTTTTTTTTAAAGAATCTGCCTATTTGGTCGGTATATTATTCTCAAGCCTTCCCAGGAAGGGGGTGTAGGACCTGGGGAGATATTTTGGGGGAATAGGAATTCCAAGTGGTCCTTTCCCTGATTCTTTGTCTAAATCACTTGGTGGTGGCAGCGTACCGTCCAAGGACAAAGGATTTGTGCCTTGGGGAAGTTTTTAACTTAAGCTGGTAGAAATAAGCTTAGGGGGCTTTCATGAGAGTCCCTACATCTGTACCCTAGAGTTCAGAGAGGGGAAGGAATCCTGACACCTAGCATCTGTGCCCTCACTATGTACCTAGTTAGAGGAAGCTGTGATTTGGTTGAAAGTATACAGGGAGTGGAGACAGTAGACAAAGCTGTCAGAAGTACTAGAGGTTCTAGAGGATTGTATGTGGGATAGACTGGGGAGGACAAGCTAAGAACTGTGCTGGGGTAGGAGAGCACTGCATAAAATGCGTAGCAAGAACTGCTTGCCTATGTGTTCTCCTCAGTGTCAATAGTTGTTTAGATGGTGTGCCTGTTTCTCAGTGCACCACTGCCCTGTAGGAGGCATAATTGTGTCTGTAGCGTCCTTGAAAAAAGATTTGTAAATTTTGCTACTGTAGAGAGTAGGTGGCAATAACTCACAGTTTTGTTGCTAGTCACTGATACCTACAGAAGGGAAACGTTATGCTGTATGCTAAAGTGAGTTAACTTTAGAACTATTTAGATGGTCCGTAACTAAAGACATTTTATTAACTGGTATATCTTTTATGTCTGGAAGATTTGTGGTGTGTTATAAGTTTCAATTACTCTTTTTTGGCTTTGGTTTACTGAAGAGAAATGTTAGCAGTAAGGAGCTGCTTCAACTCCTCATGAGACATCAATGATTAATTATTCTATCCATTAAAATGAACAGATTGCAATTAATAAAATTAAATAGCTGGTGAGAAGGGGTATTCTTTTCCATGCTCCATGAACAATATGCCCTCATAGATTAATATTACTTTCATAGGAGGAAGCTCTATAAACAGGAAGAATATGAAAGTACATTTTTAAATTCATATTTTGTGGGCTGACCGTCTTGTTGAACAGTTGACTCATTAAGAATACAGCCTAATTACTTGCCAGATAAAGAGGTATCAGGTATTTATTTGCAAAGCACCAGAGAATATCTTGTTAGGTAAATTTGGGGGTGGGAGTTAACAATTCTTAGCTCATATAGGCTAGTGGTAGGGCTGCAGCACCATGGGAGATCTTGCTATCTTGAAACCTTGCCCAGCTGGGCTACAGAAGCAGTGTGCTGTGTCACTGTATGTGCAAGGTTAATGTGTGTCCCTTATGCTGTTCAGTAGTGGCAGCACTGAAAAGAAGTGGCTTCAACTGATGTCTGAAAGAAGTCCCTGTCCAGCTCTCTAATGGAATGATGAATGCCGCAATGTAGTACTGGAAAGGGCCATGTAATACTGGAGAGGGCTAGTGGGGGATGGGAGGGGAAGAATGGCAGAGATCCAACAGGGATTTGGAGCTCTTTACACATGAGGACTTAATACACATACACGCCTCTCTCTCTTAATTTAGTAGGCCAGATTTCTTGAAGGAAAATTTGAAGCTTCAGCAGCCAAATGCAACTGAAATAACCTTTCCACTCTAGCTGTACTGTGCCCTCTAGATCAGCGCTTCTCAAGCTATTTGATGTTGGGGACCAGCAATTTTTTTTTTCCAATGTGCGCGCAGACCGGCAGCCGATGGCTCGTGGACCAGCACCAGTCCACGGACCACTACTTTGAGTAGCACTGCTCTAGACTGTTTTAGTTGCACCCTTCTTTTTGGTGCCAAAAAGCGTTCTCAAAATGAAGTCTGAAAAGTTGGGATGATGGCACCAATACAAGGTATGAGATATATTCAGACCCTTCACTTTTCTCTTCCAGCCCTACCAACTTGATTGAGAAGGTTTTAATGTAATCAGAATACATTCACTAAATTAGTATGATATAATTGGATAGTCACTCATCATGATTATAGTAAAACCTAGAAGGTTAGGTATATAAAACCTTACATTAGGAAATTATGTGACCGCTCAGGTAAAATGAAAAGGAGTACTTGTGGCACCTTAGAGACTAACAAAATTTATTTAAATTTGTTAGTCTCTAAGGTGCCACAAGTACTCCTTTTCTTTTTGCGAATACAGACTAACACGGCTGCTACTCTAAAACCTGTCATCAACAGGTAAAATGGTTTCTTAGGGTCATTGTGGTCTAGTGATTAGAATGGTGTCCTGGGTTTTATTCCCATCTTCCACAGACTCTTTGTGTGACCTTGGGCTCATCACTTTACTGTTCTGTACTTAGTTAATTCATCTATAAAATACAAATAATACCTCCCTCCCAGTAATTCTGAGAAGATTTGATTGTTTATAAATTATTTTGGAATATATTACATATATATTAAAGCAACTTTTAATGTGCAACAGAAAGTGTTGTGTGTAATTCAATTATTAGTAAAAACACGGACCTATTGTTGATGAAGGGCAGGTTTTATACCTTGATTTATTAGTTGCTACGCTTTTCAAATACTGCTCACTTGCCATTTCTCTTCTTTAGTCCTGTTCCTACGCCACTAGTTTATAAATAAAAGGATGTCTACAGAGAGGCTGGGAAAGCGCTTCTCAGTGTGGGTAGACAGACACATGGTAGCTCTGCTTGAGCTTCAGTAGACCAACCTAATTTTCAGTCCCTGGAATATATAAAATATTGCTTATCCTAAAAAAAACAGAATGGTTCAATGTCTTAGAGAAATATGTAATTGGGCAGGTCTTTTGTGTGTTTATTAAAAAAACAAATAAAATATATATTTAAAGCAGGATAAATATATTTAAAGCAGGTTTTTTTTTTTAGCAACAAGCATCATATAGTGGACAGGCTGCAAAGACTCCTTTGGTTGCGCACACATCAGTTTGTGCAAACGTCCATCAGCTGGGTATATTTTCCTTATTTTTATTTATACAACCTCAATAAATATTTCTACTACAAAATTAGAATAGCATATTAATGAAATACACACATATTTGGGCAACTTTAAAAGAACTATTTCTTACCTGATGAACCAAAAAACGTACATGTTTGTACATGCCTTGTATGCCAAGTTTCAGCTCCAAGTGAATTTTTGTGGCCATGTTATACGCCACTAAAAACCCCCAATAGGAGCTAAAACAACCTAAAGATTAATCTCCTCTGTGATGCACCTTTACCCCATAAACATTCCTCATCTTCATACTCCATTTCAGAGCTGACTACTACAGCAGTGGAACAGTAATGAGTTTCAAAAGACTTAACCTTGCATCCTGTTCTGAGAAAACTGAGTTTGTCTTAAACTTGAGATAAAAGGACTCCCTCAGGCATAAAGGCTGCCATGAACATTTCCTGATTTCTCCCAGCAAATGGCGACAAAGAGATCTGGCCCTGATAGACACACGAATGTAATATACTTTTGACATGCACACAAAAGGATGCTCTTTAAAGAGCTCAGTCAAAGACAATTGAAAATATAGGACTAGGACGCTTGCTGGGACAAGACATTCCAACGACTCAGAATGCTTGCACTCCTCCTCCTCTGCCTCTGGGGTGGTACTGACTAAACAAGAGACTTCACCAGGAATGCACTGATCTATATATTCCCTCCTGGAGCTCCTACAGAGCCATGACTGCAAATTAAAGCTGCCCTCCCTTGGCCCAACTGCAAGGAGAATAAATGCTGCCTGTCCTCATCCACATATACATCTCTTTGGGGTACTGGAGCAGAGAGAGGTGCAGGCTGAATTTATATCCTTTTATCAACTTGAAGGGCAGTCACTTAATCAACATGCCGTTAGCTCCCCATCTGTAAAATGGGGATAATAATACTTCTTCCCCCATTCTTTGTCTTCTGTATTTAGATTGTAGGCTGCTTGGAGAAGAGTGTCTCTTATTACAAATGTATAATCATTACAATGGGATCTTGATATCACACAGGAAGTCAATGCACTATTGCAATACAGATAATTATATCAGAAGAATTTTATAGGTATTTACACATTTATTTACTTTATATATTATGACACTGCAATATCACTTACTCATTTAACATCACAATGAGGCGATGAAAACATTGCAAGTGGATAGATGTCCTGCAGCAGCAATTAACAAGTCTTTGCTCTATACAGTTAATATATGGATACCTGATCTGCTTCATATCCAATTGTTTTCAAAACATTTGACATTTTAAACATGCTCCTGAGCAATTTAGAAATGTGAGGTTTCAAAAATGTTGGAAAAAATAATTTTCCTGCTTTTTAACTAATCATAACACGTTTTCAAACTCCTCCTGAGCTAAAAGTAAACATTTTTAGATTAAGCATTTGATGTTTTAAACTCTGTACCAAGGCCAAAGGAAAAAGAAAAAAAACTTTCAGCAGATACTGAACTTTCAAATCCTCTGGCGAGATACCAATTTTTTTTTTTAAAGAGTTGTAAGGGATTATTTGAAGCTGAAGAACAGACACTATTTATCAATGTGATTTTGATGGAATAAACATAATAAGCCACAACAACACAAAATAAAAAACCTATTTCATACACATTTGGTAATTTGTTCTTAGATTACAGATAAAAACATCAACAATGACTTTTATACAGCCAAACACTGCTTTCTGTTAACGAAAGGGAATCTTATTTGGTTTCTCTCTGATGTCTTTTTTAATGAGGAGACTTGAAACAATAAGGCGAGAGCTAGCTACAAGTATGCATTTTTTCTTTACTGATCACCATTTGGATCGGTGGCCAAAAACTGGAAGACATGATAAGGTGAACCAGCTATTATCCAATCTGATTCATATACAGTAAATGAAGTACTTCTCAGGAAGAGCATTACAACATAGCTGGACAATAGTGATATGATTCTACAACTTGCCAGCAATTAAGAATATTTCTGTAACACACAGAGTAGCTCTGATTTGTTTCAGTGTATCTTCTCAGATAACCTAACTAGAACATGGGCCCTCTACCAAGGTGGACATGAATAGGTTCTGAGAGTCGCTATTATCTTCCCCGTCTTTATGGCTAGGTGGAAGTGTGGTCCTGTCCTAACATGGGGGTCATGCAATGAAAAAGTTGGCAACCACTAAATTAAATATTAAGAGGGTAGGAAAGTCATCTCTTCATCTGTGTTTATACAATTCCTAGCACAATGGGGCTCCAACCTTGATTGGGGCCTTTGGGAGTTTCCATAATATAAATCATCATTATTAATATATAAAGCACACTGGAGAAAGTGATTATTACTACATCTGCCCTGGATATGCATAGGGTTATCATATTTCAGATTCCCAAAATGAGGACACTGCCAGAGGGGGAGAGGGAGCTGGAGGGGGCGGGGTGGTTACTGTTTGGCAATGCTGGAGAGGGTGGTTTGGGCATGCTAGAGGGAGTAGTTGGGGGATGCAGGAAGGGTGTATGTGTGTACTGGAACAGGTATTTGGGAGTGCTAAAGAGGGTACCTGTGGCAGTGGGGGGGGGCAAGGTGTCATGCTCCCTGTTCCGGTGGCAAGGTAGCTCACAAATTACCAGCCTAACAATCAGTGCCTCCCTAGGGGCCTCTCTCCCATCCCAGGGATGGGAGCTGGTGCCTGGGTGGGCCGCTGCAGGGGAGGGCACAGAGACAGCTTTTTCTGAGCTGCAATGTCTGCTCCGCAAAAATCCAGGACATTGCCCCTTATTTGAAAAATACACCCAGAGGCAAAAGAGGTCATGTCCAGGAAAACCAGGACATATGGTAACCCTAGATGTGCGCATGTATGTCCTATTACTATTATTTACTCAGATCACTCCGGGGAGGGGATGAGGTGGGGGAAGAGTATTGCACCCATTTAGGGATTGGATTAATCTTCAAAAATGGTGATCTGACATGGCTGGAGCATCTCAGGGTAGTAAGAAAAATTCAGAACTAAATAAGATCATCTGATATTCCAATAACCCATCTAGTAAAGAACCATTCTACCACTAACTTGGAACTAAATTTTCCTTCATAGGGGTATCAGTGAAGCCACACACTGAAAAGTGATGCTGTTAAAGGAGCATCTTAGGTTTATTGTCTCCTGGAGTCTAATCCAAAACCCACTGAAGTCAACAGGATCCTTTCCACTGACTTCACTGGGTTTTGGATCAGGCCTTCAGTGACTACCAGCTCAAAACTGCTCTACTTGGAAGTAAGCAGAAAAAAGAAATGCGGAGGGGAAGAGAAAGGCCAGTTTTACTACTATTACTATGCAAAAATCATGATTAATGTAAAGAAATCAGTCTTATGTCTGGTATGAAAGGATCTTATTGATTCTGTTTTCTACTAAATATTTACTTGCTGTAGTAGCATGAACAGTTCATTTTGTTGCTATTCTGTAAGTACCTTTTTATATTTAATAATCCTTCAAATATATACATATTCTGGGAGTGTTTTAAACTTGTAAAGTATTATATTGGGCCATTTTTCAGAAAAAAAATTGGAAAACACAAAGAAGTCTGAATTCACAAGGAAGGTGTTTACTTTGCCTACGCTAATCACCAGTAAATATCTAAATTGGTTTTGATTTTTTTAAATTAATTAAAGTTCAGGAGCTTCCTTGTTAGAGCTTCACAGTAAACAAATGATTTGTCAAAGGCATTCTCCTGGTTAAACAAATAAACCACAAACTTAGATAACAACTGCAATTTTATTACAATATTGATATGGGGGGGGGAGGTTCCTCTTCCTGGACAATGTGTCTTCAGTATCAAACTGTGTTTGTTGAGAGGAAAATAAGGGAAAATCTAATCAAAAAGAGAAAAGAAGGGTATAAATTGTTTGGCTGATGCATCTCATTTTGTTCTAATAAGAGCACAGTGCCGTATCATTCTTCTAGATTTTCCCTGCTTTGACTCTTGTGGTTTCCCTCCCCCCATTTTATTGTGTGATCATAAAATTTTATGATTTAGTGCTCATGAAAAGTGAGGGATTTTAAAGCCTGGCATTAATGTTAGCAAGTGCTGTACAATCTCTTCCCACATACTGTTACCAATATATTTTAGTCCCGCCCAGCAACACACTTGCCTCCTCTGCAAAGAGCCTCTCAACCTCTCCAATGGGCCCTAAGTATGGGCTTAATTTAAGTGCTCTGCTAAATACAGTAGAACCTCAGAATTAAGAACACATCAGGAATGGGGGGTTGTTCATAACTCTGAACAAAACATTATGGTTGTTCTTTCAAAAGTTTACAACTGAACATTGTATACATTGAATACAACTTTGAAACTTTACTATACAGAAGAAAAATGCTGCTTTCCCTTTATTTTTTAAGTAGTTTATGTTTAACGCAGTACTGTACTATATTTGTTTAGAACTTTTTGTCTCTGCTGCTGCCTGATTGCATATTTCTGGTTCCAAATGAGGTGTGTGGTTGACTGGTTAGTTCATAACTCTGGTGTTCTTAACTCTGTGTTCTACTATACTGGCTAGAGATAAGAGGAAATGAAGTCAGCTCTGGATGCAGAGAAGACTCCAAAATGAAATACCCATGTGTTCCTGGTGCTACATTTGAGGTGGAGAGGAGAGCAAACAGCTTGGTTTACAGATGACCTTCAACAAATGGAGTGTGAAGGAAGAAGGTTGGAATCCTGGTTTTGAAAGTCCCATGAGAAGGCTAATTACTTGCATCCAAAAGATTTATTTACTTTCATTTCTATGTCTTGGCTGAGCAAGATCCAAAGAAATATTTCTTTGTGGCTGCTCTAGTTGAACCAAAGTCTCAAATCAGCAAACTTGTTTTTGGTGGTAAATCTGAACTGACTTCATTTGGTGGCTAAAGTGAGCCCCTCCTGTTGTGGGGAGATATTTTTTTAATATAATTACCAAATATCAATCCGATTTGTACCAAACCATTTGAAACCATGGAATCAGGTCAATATTTGGAGGGGGGAAATGCTAGGTTTTTCTGCAGGAGTCGCAGACAGTATTACAAAAGGTTCAGGGTAAAGATGATGAACACAGAGAAAAATTCTGAAGAGAGGAAGGATAGGCCACTGGTTAGGGTGCTAGTGTGGAACATGGGAGATCCACATTCAACTCCCTGCTCTGCTAAAGACTTTGTGTGTTACCTTGGGCAAGTCACTTAGCGTCACTGGGCCTCAGTTGTCCTCTGTAAAATAAATGCTATCCTATCTCTCAGGAGTGTTGTGAAAATGAATACGCCAGAGACTGTGAGGGATTGGGACACTGTGTTAATGAGGATGATACAAGACTGACAGAAATACAAGCTGTAAGCATAATTATAAAGATTTCCAGTTCTAGTACTCTCTCAATTGTTCTAAATGAGAGAACTTTGTTAAGAAATTAACTTTGTGCTTGATATTACTGAGACTGGTTTAGTAACTGGAGTTGATATTAAAAAAAGAAATTGCATCATATATGTTATAGCACAAATGTTCATATATTTGATGGAAAAATATTAATATTTTAGATGCCTAGTTAGCATAGAGAAGAGCTTGATATAAACCCTAAATTAGACAGATTAACAGACACTAAGACCATTTCCTAACTTTGTTCTTTCTGTAATAATCATGGTTATTTATTACACACACTAAATGATTGATAACTCTAATAGGTCAATATGCCCCCAAAGATGAAGAACATAATTTCTTGTATGAAAAAACAACACTTATGGCAGATGTTACACAATGAAACAATATGTTGAACATGGACAACATTCAAGCCTCCATCTATAGCATTTTGCTCTTTGTCGCTATTTACATTATTATAGGTCTTATGTATGGCATTGACAATAAGCTTGGAAATTAAAATGTTGAATAAAAGGAAGATTTGTTACTATCCTTAACAGAGAGATTTAAAATCGTTAGAGTCCAGAAAGGCATAATCATAGTATACTCAGTCTTTTCTAGAATATCTGTTTGATTAGCTTGTTAACTCAATTATTTCAATTATATATATATATTGCAGCATGAGCAGGAAGAACTGCTGTAGTTAAGGATAAGATGTAAATTCCATAATGACCCTCTTTTTCAATTTATCATAACTTTCTCAAGCAAATTCCTATGGGCTGAACTCTGTATGATTACTCTCTGTCTAGAGACATCTTTATTTATTTATTTTTATATTTTAAGAAAATTCATCAGATGTTTTTGAGTTCTGTGTATGATTGTCTTACATGTCCTTAAATTTTAGTGCTTAAATAATGCAGCAATGGGCACTACAATAAAACCTTAAATAGACGTTCCTATCAGAAATTTGCACTCACAGCACCAGGGAAAAAAATATTGGTTAAATCCCACCTTGTTTGTAGAAATCAATGAGACCTACGAAACAAGCTTAGCTTAAGGGAATTGATTCCCTAGTTCTGTGCACCTTAGTTTCTCTAAAACAGACACAAAGGTTTTGGTTTGCTTTCTTGGTTTCATCTAATCCTTAGAAAACCGGTGATGCAAGTGCACAGTAAACCTTTCAGTTCAGTTTTCTCTGCGTAATTTAAAACAGCTTCAAAAGTTGAAGAGCATGGGGTTTAATAAGGTACTTCTTCTAGTGTTTGCAGTGATTTCTGAGCCACCTGACAGCAGCTTCATCAGCAGAATGAAGGGCCTAAGGCTACCATGAAATCTAGTCAGTTGACACTTAACATCATGAGCCATTGACTGATGGAGGCCACATTGACAAGTGGGTTGTTGCACAGACCCCATGGGTAGAGGTTGGCTGCACTATTGGTTGGCCTGTGGGAACCTGTTCAGTGGAGCCCAAAGATGATATGGCAGGTCAAATCACGGACGTCAAACGGTGGATCAGCGATGAGGAAACCATTCCAAACATCTTTAGCCAACCCACTCACGACCACAAGCTTGCTGCTGACAGATTCTGATCTGTCAGTTGAAACCACAATGGATGCCTTGAAGTCAGTCATCCTCTGGGGTTGACTGAAAATGTCCATGCACAGTGGGACACCTTGACTGGCAGAAAGCTTTTCCACCAGTCGGCTGCAGACTCTCTGCGATGAATGTGTGGAGGGGCTAATGCTGCTCAGAACTGGTAGCCATGGACAGAGTGGCGCGCAGGGTGGCTGTGATTATACAATAGTCAAGTTCAATTCGACGTCGACCAATGTAGTGTGAGGCGAACAACACCACACAGGGGCACAGTATTCTGCTGAAGGAGTAGCACAGTGCCAGATCCAATGGGCAGTGTCTGTGCACCTGTGCCCCTGTCGAACCGGCTAATTTGCCGATTAGATTATGCCTCGTCCTGACTTTGGCAGCAGCCTTTTTAAAATGGTCATGGAAAGTCAAAGAGTGGTCCAGCGTGACACCAAGGTAGACCGTGTTGCCTTGTGTTTCAGTCATTTTCCATTGATGAGGACACCTAACTTACATTTAGCGCTCAAAACTGTGTTAGTCATACTTGGTGGGAGGCACCAACTGCTACACTAGGCTGCCATCTTGGCCAGGTCGGCGTTCAAGATGTTCTCCAATTTGTGAAAAAGCATGACTGGGTATCACAGCAGTTGTCATCTACATAGATAAACTTGCCATGACTGAGTCAGTGGCATGTCATTTGTGTACAGATTGAACAGGTGGGCACAAGCACAAAGTCTCAGGCAAGCCGCTGGATTGTCTTCTCCATTAGCTTGTTCTTTTTCCCATATGTATGCGAAAACACCTGTCATAAGTAGAAGTTCAACAATGTCCACCACTCATGCTGGGAAAGCTATTGACAGTTTTACCAGAAGACCAGTGTGCCATACTATATTGTAGGCTGCTGTCAGGTCCAAGAAAACAGCTCCTGTCTTCAAGTTCTGTTTGAAACCTGTTTTCTATATATGCTGTGAGAGCTAGGACTCGTCACGTGTTTTTCAACCCTTCCAGAAGCCAGCTTAGTCAAAAAGATTTGTACCAAACTGATCTGCAGATATATGCTGGAGGATAAGATGTTTAAATAATAAGGCACTTAAGAGGAATATTAACTTGCAATGATTTAAAAGTCCAGCAAACCTTACATACAGATCAAGATGTCTAGAACGTTTTAAAATGTCACAGGAAGGTGGTGGGCCTCACTAGTGACCATATTACCTGAGAAATGACTATCTACCAAAAGGCAAGCATGGGAAATTACTGGAAATTGTGATGAAGCGGACAGAGGAAAGCTGGGTAATTCTGGATAATCCAGGCAATGGCCTGTAGATATAATGTCTCTCCTAGAATGGGGCTTGATCTACATTGGGTGAGCAGCAAAAACATCCAGACTTCTTACTCCTAGAAACTGTTTTCCTTTTCTTCTTCTTCCTGCTCCCTCAGAGAGGTATGATTTCCCTCTGCTTCTGATCCAATCCACAGTCACCTGCTGAGGGTGAAGAGGGGATCTGTACAGATGGGAAACATGGTGCAGTGTATGCATACAAGTACACAACAAAGGGCTAAAGCTTGTCATTTCTAGATGGCTTCTTTGCCTGCTTCTCCAGCCTAAGAGCAAAAGGCATCTCAGCCTTAGGTAGCAACTGTTTGCTCATGGGAGGTAAGAGGAAACTGAGGAGTCTGCCTACACAGAGCTCAGCAGCGGGTGGAGCCTGACATGGAAATTCCTGAATCCTGATTGTACAGAGTACAGGAAAACACCTATCATGCCAACAGAAGTTATGCCGGGGAACAGAATTATTTTCCTGATGCCCTGAGTGTAAACAGTTTAAATTAGTTCTATTACTTTCTCTTTATGCATTAATTAAGCCTTGTGCCATGGGTTTAAACTCATCCCAAAAACAAACACTTGAAGGTAGTTCTCCATTTACAGCTCTGGGACCAGCAAATTTAGGTATCTCCGCTTCTTCAACCCAGAAATCTGCATGCAGTTCCTCTGGTCTCTGCTTTATGCAGAGAAGTCCTCCACCCCAGCAAGCATCTATTTTTAATTGTATCCAGGCAGGGTGGGTGTGTTTTTAAACTCATTCCAGTTACAGCTCTTTTCTATCTATTGCTGGCTGGAACCTTATTACCCTGCGCTGTGCCTATATTGCATTCCCACGACACCTTAAATTTACCACTATCACCAACACTAGGGCTGTCAAGCAATTAAAAAAATTAAAGGCGATTATCATACTGTTAAACATAATAGAATACCATTATTTAAATATTTTTTGATGTTTTCTACATTTTCAAATATATTGATTTCAATTACAAAACAGAACACAAAGAGTACAATGCTCACTTATATTTTTGATTACAAAGATTTGTGCTGTAAAAAACAAAAGAAATACTATTTTTCAATTCACCTCATACAAGAACTGTAGTCCAATCTCTTTATCATGAAAGTTGAATTTACAAATGTAGAATTATGTACAAAAAATAACTGCATTCAAAAATATAACAGTGTAAACCTTTAGAGCCTACAAGTCCACTCAGTCCTACTTCTTGTTGAGCCAGTCACTTAGACAAATAAGTTTCTTTACATTCGCAGAAGATAATGCTGCCCGCTTCTCGTTTACAATGTCACCTGAAAGTGAGAACAGGCGTTCGCATGGCACGGTTGTAGCTGGAGTAGCAAGATAATTATGTGCCAGATGCGCTAAAGATTCATATGTCCCTTCATCTTCAACCACCATTGCAGAGGACATGTGTCCATGCTGATGATGGGATCTGCCTTGATAACAATCCAAAGCAGTGCAGACTGATGCATGTTCACTTTCATCATCTGAGTCAGATTTAAATTGCTTTAAAATCACTAGTCAGGAAGACTCAATTTAATCATGGATTTCTACAATAAAAGTGCATTCTTCTTGGTTGTTATAACCTAAGACCTATTCTTCACAACTCACAGATAGATGCAGGTTTCATTTTTAGAAGGTACACACTAGACATTTTTAAGTGATTTATTTGAAAACTTTTCAGATTAGTTTACAACTATATCAGAAAAGGAAGGCACTGTTTGGTTAGTTCATTTACCAAAGGTAATTGAAGCAGATATTTATGAACTCACTAGGAGGTGAACTATCTCCAATTCAACAGGTTAATCATTAATATTTGGAGGATTTTCTTTGCCATGCTGTATTAGGAGGAGATCACCACCACACAGGTTTTGTTTATTTAACTAAATTGTTTTATTAACTAAAGCAAAAACATTATGATCATATGACCATTAATGATCTGGAGGATGGTGTGGACTGCACCCTCAGCAAATTTGCAGATGACACTAAATTGGGAGGAGTGATAGATACACTGGAGGGTAGGGACAGGATACAGAGGGATCTAGACAAATTAGAGGATTGGGCCAAAAGAAATCTGATGAGGTTCAACAAAGACAAGTGCAGAGTCCTGTACTTAGGACGGAAGAATCCCATGCACTGCTATAGACTAGGGACCAAATGGTTAGGCAGCAGTTCTGCAGAAAAGGATCTAGGGGTTACAGTGGACGAGAAGCTGATATGAGTCAACTGTGTGCCTTTGTTGCCAAGAAGGCTAACTGCATTTTGGGCTGTACAAGTAGGAGCATTGCCAGCAGATCGAGGGAAGTGATCAATCCCCTCTATTCGACATCTGGAGTACTGTGTCCAGTTTTGGGTCCCACACTACAAGAAGGATGTGGAAAAATTGGAAAGCGTCCAGCAGAGGGCAACAAAAATGATTAGGGGACTGGAATACATGACTTATGAGAAGAGGCTGAGGGAATTGGGCTTGTTTAGTCTGCAGAAGAGAAGAATGAGGGGCAATTTGATAGCTGCTTTCAACTACTTGAAAGGAGGTTCAAGAGGATGGAGCTAGACTGTTTCAGTGGTAGCTGATGACAGAACAAGGAGTAATGGTCTCAAGTTGCAGTGGGGGAGGTTTAGGATGGATATAGGAAAACTTTTTCACTAGGAGGGTGGTGGAGCACTGATGTGTTACCTAGAGCGTGGTAGAATCTCCTTCCTTTGAGGTTTTTAAGGTCAGGCTTGACAAAGCCCTGGCTGGGATAATTTAGTTGGAGATTGGTCCTGCTTTGGAGCAGGAGGTTGGACTAGATGACCTCCTGAGGTCTCTTCCAACCCTGATATTCTATGATTCTATGATTATGTATTCTGGATTTTTTCTTCAACAGCAAACATATATTTTAACAGAACAAGCATATGAATTTTGAATTTAGTTAAACATTCAAGTATTTCTTTGTTGCACTGTTTGCATTTTGCATGCATGCCTGTCTTACCCACAAGTAGAGGAACTTCATTAAATATTCCCAAACTGGATCTCTTTTGCGGCCTGCTGCTATTATAGGTTTCCCTTCTAGTGAGAGAATGGTAGATCTCAAATCAATGAAGGCTGAAAGACCTCAAGACTTCTGGAATATGCTGCTCAAACAGTTTCACTTTTGTTTCTACTGCCTGTCCCTCCCTTCTCACATTTATCTCCAGACTTCTTCTCCTTCTCCAGATCTATTCCGCCCCCAACAATCTTCTATTTATTGAACTTTTTGGAACTTTGTACTTTTAGAGAGAGGTAAGGGATTGACTCTGTGTACACAAATTTGCAGCGGGACAATAGGGTTGAGGTCTGTTGTTTCTCACCTATATATTTATTTATTTAATTTATTTATTTAAACACATTTTTGCTGTTAACAAGCATGTTATCTCTGGAAACATAAATACACAGTTTGGGAACTGCAAAACTAAGCATCTCTGATGGTATCTTCTAGACTGAGCACAGAGTCCCATTGGGTAGATAGAAGATTAACCTAATAATCTATACAGAAGCCCCTGGATCCCCATAAAATTGGGTCCCTAATCCATGAATTATTGGAACTCATTTACAAAAACTTTCTTAAACTTTACATGAATATATTGTCTCATACTATAGAATTAGAATTTATAATCCCTATTCCATGATGAGATATCTTTGGCTATAATGTATCTTAATTAAAACTATCTTAGATAGGTTTTTTCTCAAAAAGCATTTATCAAAAAATCCGATTTAAATAAAAAAAAAAACCATTGATTTTTATCCACCTTGGATGCCACTAGCAGAAGGTTGATTTTCTTTTTTAGTGGTTAGGGTTCTCTAGTTTCCACATCAGAGTGTTGCTCTTTAAGACTTTCGAAAGCGCGCTCCACACCTCGTCCCTCTCAGATCTCACTTCAGATTCTGTAAACCTTTGGTTGAGTGCTGTAGCTATCTTTAGAAATCTCACATAGGTATCTTCTTTGCATTTTGTCAAATCTGCAGCAAAAGTGTTCTTAAAATGAACAACATGTGCTGGGTCATCATCTGAGATTGCTATAACATGAAGTATATGACAGAATGTGGGTAAAACAGAGCAGGAGACATATTATTCTCCTCCAAGGCGTTCAGTCAAAAAATTAATGCATTATTTCTTTTAACAAGCATCTTCAGCATGGAAGCATGTCTTCTGGAATGGTGGCCGAAGCATGAAGGGGCATACGAATTTTTAGCATATCTGGCACGTAAATACCTTGCAATGTCAGCTTCAAAAGTGCCATGTGAACACCTGTTCTCACTTTCAGGTGACATTGTAAATAAGAAGCCAGCAGCATTATCTCCCATAAATGCAAACAAACATGCTTGTCTTAGTGTTTGGCTGAACAAGACATACGACTGAGTGGACTTGTAGGCTCCAGAGTTTTACATTATTTTGGTTTGAGTGCAGTTATATAACATGAAAAAAACATTAATCTACATTTGTAAGTTGCATTTTTCAGGATAAAGGGATTGCATTATGGTACTTGTAAGAGGTGATTTGAAAAATTACTATTTCTTTAATTTATCATTTACAGTGCAAATATTTGTAATAAAATAATGTAAAGTGAGCACTGTACACTGTGTATTCTGTGTTGTAATTTAAATCAATATTTTTGAAAATGTAGAAAAACATCCAAAAATATTTAATAAATTTCAATTGGTATTTTATGTTTAACAGTGCGATTAAACTGTGATTAATCATGATTAATTTTTTTTAGTTAATCGCATGAGTTACAATCGACAGCCCTAATTACCACTGATAATAGAGCTAGTGCAGAGCATCCACGTGGTTTTAAACCACCACTGTTATCTAAACCTGCTCTGAGCAAGTCTAGATGACATGTGGTTAGCATACTATCAATGACACCTTGTTTACATTAGCACTCCAACCACAGATACCTACCCAGTTTTAGTTACAATAACAAGAATACTTCGCTCTGATATAAAGTTTTCCATCTGTAGATCTCAAAGTGCTTAATGCTAGCAATAGTTTAGGTACCAGTCTAGACTGGCACATACTTTTTTACCACAGCATTATGGGTTAGATGGCATAGTGGGGGGTAACAGCTCTTCCCAGTTTATTCTAGTGTTTCCCTGGTTGCGACTGGTGGGGCTGTACTAGTACTAGACTGAGGTGGCAGAATTGCTAAAAATTCTCAGTGCAGACAGAGCTCAGAGCAAGAGCAACCATAACAGCCATGGAAATGTGTGTACTGTTGCCAGCATTTTCATTTGTGGATGGGCACTGCATTACAGGTGTGTGATTCATAGATTCATAGATACTAAGGTCAGAAGGGACCATTCTGATCATCTAGTTCGACCTCCTGCACAGCGCAGGCCACAGAATCTCACCCACCCACTCCTATGAAAAACCTCACCCATGTCTGAGCTATTGAAGTCCTTAAATCATGGTTCAAAGACTTCAAGGAGAAGAGAAGCCTCCCTCAAGTCAACCATGCCCCATGCTACAGAGGAAGGCGAAAAGCCTCCAGGGCCTCTCCAATCTGTCCTGGAGGAAAATTCCTTCCCGACCCCAAATATGGCGATCAGCTAAACCCTGAGCATATGGGCAAGATTCACCAGTCAGATACCCAGGAAAGAATTTTCTATAGTAACTCAGATCCATTCATCTAATATCCCATCTCAGGGGATTTGGCCTATTTACCCTGAATATTAAAGATCAATTACTTACCAAAATCCATATCCCATCATACCATCTCCTCCATAAACTTATCGAGTCGAATCTTAAAACCAGATAGATCTTTTGCCCCCACTGCTTCCCTTGGAAGGTAATTCCAAACTTCACTCCTCTGATGGTTAAAAACCTTCGTCTGATTTCAAGTCTAAACTTCCTGGTGCCAGTTTATACCCATTTGTTCTTGTGTCCACATTGGTGCTGAGCTGAAATAATTCCTCTCCCTCTCCTGTATTTATCCCTCTGATATATTTATAGAGAGCAATCATATCTCCCCTCAACCTTCTTTTAGTTAGGCTAAACAAGCCAAGCTCCTTGAGTCTCCTTTCATAAGACAAGTTTCCATTCCTCGGACCATCCTAGTAGCCCTTCTCTGTACCTGCTCCAGTTTGAATTCATCCTTTTTAAACATGGGAGACCAGAACTGCACACAGTATTCTAGGTGAGGTCCTCACCAGTGCCTTGTATAACGGTACTAAACCTCCTTATCCCTACTGGAAATGCCTCTCCTGATGCATCCCAAACCGCATTAGCTTTTTTCACAGCCATATCACATTGGCAGCTCATAGTCATCCTATGATCAACCAATACTCCAATCACCCATCTCCTCTTCCGTTACTTCTAATGATGCGTCCCCAACTTATAACTAAAATTCTTGTTATTAATCCCTAAATGCATAACCTTACACTTCTCACTATTAAATTCATCCTATTACTATTACTCCAGTTTACAAGGTCATCCAGATCCTCCTGTATAATATCCCGATCCTTCTCCGAATTGGCAATACCTCCCAGCTTTGTATCATCTGCAAACTTTATTAGCACACTCCCACTTTTTGTGCCAAGGTCAGTAATAAAAAGATTAAATAAGATTGGTCCCAAAACCGATCCCTGAGGAACTCCACTGGTAACCTCCCTCCAACCTGACAGTTCGCCTTTCAGTAGGACCCGTTGCAGTCTCCCCTTAACCAATTCCTTATCCACCTTTTGATGTTCATATTGATCCCCATCTTCTCCAATTTAACTAATAATTCCCCATGTGGCACGGTATCAAATGCCTTACTGAAATCTAGGTAAATTAGATCCACTGCATTTCCTTTATCTAAAAAATCTGTTACTTTTTCAAAAAAGGAGATTAGGTTGGTTTGGTTTCTACCTTTTGTAAAGGTAGTTGTATTTTGTCCCATTTACCATTGACTTCAATGTCCTTAACTAATTTCTCCTTCAAAATTTTTTCCAGGACCTTGCATACTACAGATGTCAAACTAACTGGCCTGTAGTTACCCGGATCACTTTTTTTTCCTTTCTTAAAAATAGGAACTATATTAGCAATTCTCCAATCATTCAGTACTACTCCTGAGTTTACAGATTCATTAAAAATTAAGGTTTCAGAGTAGCAGCCGTGTTAGTCTGTATTCGCAAAAAGAAAAGGAGTACTTGTGGCACCTTAGAGACTAACAAATTTATTAGAGCATAAGCTTTCGTGAGCTACAGCTCACTTCATCGGATGCATCCGATGAAGTGAGCTGTAGCTCACGAAAGCTTATGCTCTAATAAATTTGTTAGTCCTCTAAGGTGCCACAAGTACTCCTTTTCTTTTTATTAAAAATTAATGAATGGGTCTGCATCACCAATTGCTCCAATGTAGACAAGGCTCAGAACTCCTCTAAAAATTCTCTAAGGCTAAACCAAGCAGGCTGAGTTGAATAAAGCTGAGTAGGCTACAACCAAGTGGAAAATTGTACTGCCTCTCCTTGGTCACTCAGCATCACAGTTCTTTGTAAAAACAGTCATATTGGTTGTACCCTACAAGCTCTCAACATTGAAGCCTCTTACTAGTGGGCCCCAGTCAGGGGACTCTACTCTATGAAGAAAGTGCGAGGGGGAAGTCACCTGCTTTCCAGACTCCAGCTGAGCAACAAGGGGCAAAATATTGCATGTCACATTAATTCAAATTAGACTTAACACCAAGAGAAAAATAGCACTAATAATGAGTTTGGCCTGTCTTCCTCATCACCACCTAACATGGCCATTCAAGTTCTCTCAGGAGCATCTATCAGAGAAGCCGAAATGGAAATCAAGCAGAGCTCATTATCTGGGACAGATTTCTCAAAGTTCTCCCCCTCTCACCTGTCTGAGGAAGGAACTGAACATGCAAATAATAATAAAACAGAAGGCACCTAAAGGAAGGAGAATGAGTGAGGGATCTGAGCAAGATTTTTAAAACTAGGGAACTTTGTATTTAGAGCTTATATATAGCTTTTTACATCTTCAAGGCACTGTACCAGTGCTGAAAAATCTGATCCTCAGAACCCTTCTGTGAGGTAGGTAAGTGTATCCTAGAATAGCTTGTTGAACATCCAGCAGAATGAAATTCAAAATCCCCTCTCCCCAGAGAATATTCCTCAGACATCCCAGCACCAAAGATATAGCATTTCCCTAAATTTGCATTAATGATGTGTATAGGCACACAAACACAAAATCCTGGCTTCAAGAAGTAATTTGAACTTTAATAGACAAAAGCTGTGCATTGAGTAAAGGAAAAAAGCTGTCTTTAACTAATTAAAGGGTGCAATTTTTATTATTCTTCATCTCACCCTTTAATTCAGGGGTGGGCAAAACTTTTTGGCCTGAGAGCCACATCGGGTTTCTGAAATTATATGGAGGTCCAGTTAGGGGAGGCTCTGGCTCCCCAAAGAGCCAGGTGTAGCCTGGTCCCCAGCCCCTAGCCAACTCCTCCCCACTTCTCGCCCCCTGACGCCTCCTCCCCTCCCCGGATTACTGCCCCATCCAAATCCCCCCCTTCTCCCTGTCCCCTGACCGTCCCCAGACCCCCTGTCACTGTCTGCACCCCCACCACCCCATCCAACCCCTCCTCTCATTCCTGACTACCCCCCTGGGGCCCCTTCCAACCACCCCTTCTCCCTGACCACCCCCGGAACCCCTGCCCCTGACTCTCCCCCACTGCCCCATCCAACCCCCGCTTTCCTACATGACTGCCCCCCTGGGATCCCTGCCCCCATTCAACCCCCTGTTCCCCACTCTCTGACTGCCCCAACCCTATCCACACCCCCGCCCCCTGACCACCACTCCAAACTCCCCTGCCCTCTATTCAATGCCCCCTACTCCCTGCCCCCTTACCGCACTGCCTGGAGCACCGGTGGCTGGTGGCGCTACAGCCGCGCCACCCAGAGCACCAGGACAGGCAGCCGTGCCGCCCGGCTGGAGCCAGCCATGCCACTGCACAGCACAGAGCACCAGGTCAGGCCAGAGCTCTGCAGCCCCGCTGCCCAGAGCATTGCGCCAGCAGTGCAGTGAGGAGGAGGGAACAGTGGGGAGGGGCCGGGGGCTAGCCTCCCGGGCCAGGAGCTCGGGGCTGGGAAGTAGGGTAGTTTGCCCACCTCTTCTTTAATTTATGATGTATGTATAGAGCAGATGGGAACTCTTGCTCAAAAACATACTATAGGATTCATTAAAGCAGATCTGACTGTTGGTTTATTCAGTTTCACACTTCAGCTTTGGTAATAGCCAAAACCTGATACTTCTGGAAGAAAGTGAAACCACAACAATGCACTTAGAGGCAACTGTGCAATGCTGTACATAACCAAATCTCCCCTGAAATAGGAGATTTGATTACCTTAATTTATCTTGCATAGCTACAAATGCTATTACCGGTCATAAAAGTATCCTGGCCTTTCATAAATCTGGCCAGAGCATTTTTCTATAAGATCCGATTAACACAAAGTTAGAATTAAACAAGGTACATGTGGACTTATTGCAACTACAAAGCCCACTGCCTGTTTTTGAATAGATCCTTTTGTGACAGATTAGTCTCCAATATTATGACCACAGATTTGGGCATCACTAATTATAAATACATTTGCATCTCTGTGGTTTCTCTTCGTATAGAATCAATGCTACCACCATAGCATCAACCCTCCTTCCTGCTATTCATTATCTCTATTTCTCTTTCACCTCACTCTTCTTCATATAACTGCACCTAAAACATTCTCCCTCAGAGTCTCATTACACTTCAGATATGTGCTCCCCAGTCCTGTGGCTCCCTTGAGTGCTATGAAGCACCTTTAGGAATCAGTGGTGGCTGTGGCACCACGGACCACCAACATCCCTTGAAGCTTAGTTTAAGATCCATTGCCCTAGGTGACATCCTACAGTAGAATCTAGCATTACTAATCTCTCTGCTTATAGTGGATTGGTTGTGACAGCTCTCTGATACAGTGCTTACTGTATTTCTTTTTGCCTTTACTGAAAGAATAACTCTACAAATGTGTCAGATGGAATCTTGTTTTGGATTAACAACATAAATGTTTAATAGGAAATTAAAAAAACCTTGCAATGTCAGATCCAATTCATCTTACACAATGCAACTGCCCAGTATAATTTAAAACATGAAAGGAGGAATGAAGCAAGGGGTTTGGTCTATTATGAAACAGACTTAGAAATCTAGGAAATTCTGATTGGCTGTCGATGAGGTTGCACAAACCCTATGCTCAGATGTAAACTTCTCACTCTCTTTTTTATATTAAAAATTGTGCAGGACATATTTCATATACCATGCACACGAAAGTGCGGCACATTCTTAGACCTGGAGACCAATGCGTTCCGTTGATCTACAGAACAGATGCAACAAGGACAGCACCAAGGCAAGGCTCCCCCCATACTGCCATTCCAAAATGTCTCAAACCTAATTTGGTGGGCCCACTTCTAAAAGTAAGAGGATAGCGTGGTTTCTAGGTGCACTCCAGCCCCAATCCAGCAAAGCATTTATGCCTGTGCTTAAGTGCCACTGAATTCAATGGGACCTAAGTACATGTTTGAAGTGCTTTGGAAAGAAGGGATAGATTGCTAAATTGGGCCCCCAAATCATAGACTGCCTGCCTACACTGATAACAAGGATGGTATGGGAAACTCTTTATAAGAAGATGGAAAAGGAAACAAATTTGAAACAGTCCCCTGAATATCTGATGGTGATAACTTTCAGTCGCTTCATATCTAGCACAGGGTGGCAAAGGGTCAACATAAAGAGGCAAGATTCTACATCCCATTACAATCCCTTGTGTCCTCAAATTTCTGTTACCTTTTAAACATAATTTAGGTTCTCATGTGACTAAAATTATGGTCTATGGTCTTGTGTTACTCTGTAGTAAAGGCATGCAATGAAAAGAATCTCCCAGAAATGCATTGTCTGACTAGTCTTACTGCTTAAATATCAGTTAAGATCTATCTTAATATTCCTTCCATAACAAAAGAGGAAATTTTGCTCTGATAGTCCATAAAGTCTGTATTATATAAAATTCAAATACTGAAAGCAGAATTCCAAAGGCATCATCTTACAAGATAGTAAAGGAGAGCATGAATAAAAAAAAACCAAAACACTCTCATCACTGCGGTTCAAATTTTTGAAGACCCTCAATCCAGATTACAGATATAATTTGAGGTAGTTTTACTTTATGTCTACCACTTTGTGGGAATAAACATACCCTCAACAGACAGGCTGAAGTGAAGTTCCTTCTCCTTACTTACTTCAATAGCAGTGATAGCTTTGCTACTGCAGCGTGGCATTCTTAATTCTGCACAAATAATTGCTATAACCACCACCACAGAAGAGAAGCTTGGCATTCTAAATAGCAGTGCACCTATTTTAAGAATATTGAATCCAAGGAGTTTATAAGCAATATCAGATCACCTTGTTAGTAGGAAATAGTTTCCTTATAATGTCTCGACAGGTCTGAAAACCTCACATTGTATACATTTTTCTATAGTCATTCTTAACACGTTTCATAATCTACTCCTCATCAATTTACAAAAATAGTTAAACATATGGTAATAGAATATGAAAAAAATCACAATATTGACATTACCATACTTAGCGTTTAAGTACCATGGCAAAACTCTGATTTCAAAACAATCTTCTTTCCAACTGAATAGATTAGCTTCATGTTACCATGCCATGTTCAAAATCTTCCTCTACCACCCCCAATCTTCATAGAAGGTTATTTAAATATTGTTGATCTTCCCACTTCTAGTTTTACAGTACTTTCATATTCTGCTCTCTAGAAGACTTAGGGGTTGCCTTTTTTTCCTGTTATAGCAGGATGGAGGGGACTGGGGGATTTATTTTGTTTACATAGTAGGGTTTTTAAAGCAAATTTTACATTTGGCACCTGATAGCAGAAATATTAAATGTATAACTTGGGAATTCAAAGTGAATGTTGCCCTTAAATTTCCCAAAACTGTGTGGAGTTGAAGATGGTACCATACTTCAGATCGCTGGAAGCAGAATGTTCCACAGATCTGCAATAAGCTCTCTGATTTCACATCTGATCCCAACAACAACATAATTTCAACACTCTTCCGATACTATCCCCTGGATGTGATAACTCCACTAGCATTGTCATGATTCATTTCAACTTTCTTTTTAATTCTTAGTTCATAAGAAGAGTGAGACTCCCAATCAGAATTTCAAAAACATTAATGATGTGTAAGCAAGATAAGATACCACAACACTCACCACCAAATACATCTCCGTTCTGGTAGTTCTTCCCCTTCTGAGCTTCCTCTTCATTTTGAACAGTAGAAACATGCTTGGCTGATGCACAGCCCATAGCTTCATTCAGTCAGCTCCAGCTGGACTGAACCACAAATCATCTCTACAGGTGCCTAAGCATTGTTTGAAAAATAATCCACTCTCTTGCTTGGTTGTCAAGACACTTCTACCTGCAGATATAAGAGGAGAAAAATATTTCTAAGCATATTGACAAAAAGCCATCATTAAGAAGTTTGCGCTTTTTGGCAATCAGGAAAATATGACTATGGTATTTCGGGGAGAGGAGTGCAGGAAAAAACACCATCTGAAAGAATACACACACAGGTTTTTTTTTTTTTCCCTGGAACACATATGAGAAATCAGAGACATTTGCTTCTCTTGCTATTTTTCACAATCTTATCCATCAAGCTAATTTTCTCAGAAAGCTTATTAGTGCTTGGGAACTAATACTTGCAAGTGTCAAACACTGGGTCAGACAAAAAGAAAAGTCAATCAGGATCTTATGTCCCTGTATGGTTGACAGCAGTTGTAGGGAGCATTTTCAGGGAATGTCTAACTCCCAAGTTTAGGATTTGTAGACACACAGAAACTGTACTGATTTAAACTTTGTATTGTTTTTATAAACAGATTTAACTGCTGCATGGGTACTCTTCAAACTAAACCAATTAAAAAAAAGTTTGAAATAATATAAAAAAAGAGAGTGTCCACACACAAAGCTGCACTCATTTAACTAAACTTATGTAAAATTCACACCTTTAGTTAAACCAGTACAACTCTGCATACAGACATAGAAATGCTCATATATACTTAAATGTCTATATGAGTATCCAAATGTGGGGGACAGAAATTCTGGGTACACAGCAATTAAACATTGGTAGGTGGCCTGTATCAACTGACTGGGGCTCGGGCTGCATGGATGTAAAATTGTGATGTAGATGTTCGTGACTCAGGACAGCTATGGGTGTTTAATTGCTGTGTAGACACACCCCAATTACTTGTATTTCTAAGGTTATACAATTCAACATCATTTAGTGGATTATGTTTTCAATCCAGTATTACTCAGCTATTTATGTTAATAGTTACAGCCCTGTTTATTTCACATACATCATGTGAAAGTTTATCTATAAAGGTAGGGCCAATATAAATACAAAATGAGATTGCAAATCCCATTACAGTTCAAAATCTAGACACTGTGCATTGGCATGCCTCCTTCTGACACTTGACTGTTCATAATTTGTAACTGAAAAATCTGAACTATACAATTTCATCCACATCTTGAAAAATTTACTGATACGATACTTTTACTAAAAAAATGGGGAGTACTTGTGGCACCTTAGAGACACCTCAGGTTTTTTTTGCTGATACAGACTAACACAACTACTACTCTGATACTTTTACTGACACTTTTCTGATCCTACAAGTACCATGCCAAGATTCTGAATTCAAAACTCTCCTTTCCACTAAACAGATTAGTTTCATGCACAACGACTGAGCCTCCTTTCCAGGGTAGAAAAATAGGTCTGCCATCAAACACCCCGCCCCCCCAAGACAACCCTCTCTCCTAATTTAATGGCTAAGGGCCTTGATTCAGCAAAGCATCTACATACATACTGAAATCCCATCCCAAACAATGTCTGTTTCCCACCCCTCCATATATACACTTTCTGTTCATGGTATCCTCTACCTAACCCCATCTATTTTCTGAATTCTTTCTCCTCCCTCCCCAATATACCCCCCACCACACACACACAGATTTCAAACTTATTCAATCAATTTGTTCCCTCTTACTCCCATCCACCCTCTCATAGGATAGGAAATTTTACCAGACTCTTAGTAGCCAGAGAACTAATGTACTAGCTGTATACAGAAATAGGGACTCATTGTTCAGAAGAAATGCAACTCTAACCTTCCCTCATTTTCCGGTTGCTACAAGGGAAATAATTTCCACTACTGTACAATATCACCTAGCTTTCAGTTTTGGGTTCCCTCTCCAGTAAAGCTCTAATACCTTTGCTATAGCTCATAGCTTTCCCAAGCAGCAGTAGAATGAAATTGGCCCAATCCCCATGCTAAATAGTGGCCGTGAAAATGACAAGACTGTTCAAGTTTTCACTCTGCAGTATCCTAGGCAAGCTTTGAGCAGCAGAGTCACTGGAGTGGTCAGTCTGTGGACTAAGGAAGACAGCACATCCCCAGTTAACCTTCCTTATGCAAAATGTATTCTCTGCCCCCATGAGGACTGGAAACTTATTAATTTTTAAAAGAAAGTTTCGGTTTTGTAATAGATGATGGCTATTGTCTGGAAAAGCTTCCTACTCAGGCAAGTGCCTGAGGCAATTTTTCAAGCCCTGATTTATCAGTCAGCTCATTAAACACTGAATCGAGGCTAAGGGGGAAGTCCTTTCTGGTATTCACAACATTTAGATATTACCAGTAAGCATGCAAAAAAGCACCATGTTAATTCCATTCATATACATTGTAAGTATTTAAATAAGAACAACCACAGAAATGAAGATGCAGCAATTTTATTTAAATCATCTTATCTGATCTTACATTCCTATAATAGAGTGAAAGTCATTGCTTATAACAATGTGTATCTGCATTAGAGTGCCCTAACAACATAAGTGTCAGAATGTTATTTTAGATGAATAGCTTCAAACCCCTCCATTAGGGTATAAGGCTGACGTAAGACAAACAAGCATGAATTAACCAGTGAAATGCTAATCTTCCTGTGAGATGGACCTTGAGAGAGCTGAATGCCATGCCAGCATGCTTGAGTACAGTACATAGTCAAGGATCTACAGCATCAGAGCCTCTGCCAGGTCTGATGACTTAGAGCAGTGGTTTTCAAACTTTTTTTCTGGTGACCCAGTTGAAGAAAATTGTTGATGCCCACCACCCAACAAAGCTGGGGATGAGGGGTTGGGGGGGCAGGTGGGGCTCCAGGTTTGGGGTGACTCAGGGCTAGGGCAGGGGGTTGGGGTGTGATAGGGGGTTGGGCTGGGGGTGCAGACTCTGGTTTGGGGCTGGGGATGATGGGTTTGGGGTGCAGGAAGGGGCTCTGGGTTTGGGGGGCATTCAGGGCTGGAGCAGGGGACTGGTGCACAGGGTTACCTCAGGTGGCTCCCGGTCAGCGGCGCAGCACGGGTGCTAAGGCAGGTTTACTGCCTGTCCTGGCAACATGGACCGTGCCGCACCTCGCAAGTAGCCAGCAACAGGTCCGGCTCCTAGGCGGAGGCGTGCAAGCTCTCTGTGTGGTTCCCGGCCAATGGGAGTGCGGAGCCGGTGCTCGGGGCAGGGGCAGCGCGCTGAGCCCCATTCCTCCCCCCCCCCCCCGCCTAGGAACCGGACCTGCTGCTGGCTGCTTCTGGGACACAGCGCGGTGTCAGAACAGATAGAACTAGCCTGCTATAGCCAGGCAGCACCGCTGATGGGACTTTTAACAGCTTGGTCTTAGAGTCTGCCATGAGGCAGGAATAGTTGAGCTGCCCTGTACAGGCATTCTGTCTGTCAGGAATCAGTCCAGATAGGCTGAGTTAGTTGTATTTTCCTATGGCAGATAGAAAGAGTGCTGAAGAGTTTAGCAAGAGCTAAGGTTAGAGGGCTGGATACTCACTGGGTCCCATCTTACTGCCATGGGCAATAAGAGGGAATTGAGGGGAGAGTTGTAGCCATCCCACCCTTTATGCCCTCATAGCATGAGGCAGTACAGGGCACATGTGCGTCCTCAAGGGACACAGTTATTCAAAAGGCTAATCTCACGCACAAATGCCCATGCATCTACAGTGGGATCCACACTGATACATACTCGAAGGATACGCCCTTTCCCCCCTCTTATGACAGAGCCAAAGGGTGAGAATTTCCAATAGTTGAGCCTGTAAGAGAATAGAATGGCTATCCTGCCTCCAAATTTGGATTCCCTAGTTCTGGACCTGTGGTTACTAGAGTATCCTGGGGGGAAAAAAAAGAGGTGGAGAACCAGGCCTGTGATGTTAGTCAGCCAAGTTGCTGCAAGGCAGATCAGGTGAAGTGCTTTGTCAGCAATAAGATCATGGATGGTGAAGCGCTCATTGACTACAAATAACATGTTATCAGTAGGAAGCTACGGTCGTGGTGCTTCTCGTGGGCCCACATAGCTGACTGCAGAGGACATGTGGCAGCTATCAAGGGTTCATCTTTATAGGTGCCGACTGATGTTTCCCTCTCACTATTTCTTCCTGGCACAACCTGTATCTAGGAGTCATGAAGGTAGGTGGTTGGTGTAATTGGCAATAGTAATGATCCAGTAGTAGGGCTGATGGACTCCCTAAAGGGTGTGAGTTAGATGAACTGTTGATGAAAGTCAGGGTTGTGGTGACCCATTCACAGGCTAGGGAAATATGTCCGACAACCCTGGGCATTGGTATATTGTGGGAATAAGAAAAATGGCAAAGCTCTTCACCCGAAAATATCTTGTGTCAATCAGCAACAATAGCTCTGGCTGGTCCAGGGCCAGCTACTATGAGTTCTGGAAAATGGTCTTATCATCCATGACCAGAATGTTGGTGAACGTAATCCGCTACCTCAAGGGTGACTAGGATGAAACAATGGAAACCCCAGAATCTCAAGAAACATGCACAGCGTTTCTGTGGGAGAAGAGAACCACAATAGAGTTTTATTCTTTTTACACTCAGGTAGCATTCACTAACCTTATTAACGAGAAGGGTTGTGAACCAAAGCACACAATAGTTAAACAGAGTAACTAGAACACAAGAACTAGAACTTGACTTTTTTTAGATTAGAGGAAAGGACAATAAGTGTAATGGTACCTATAAATAAAAATACAAATAGATGATCGTTGGTCTGCCTGTCCATCTGCTCTGGTAAGCAATAAAGTGAGTTAATAAATAAGCACCCTGAGAAAAGTTTGCTATTAGGACTGGAAATATTTAATATTTCCTAAATCTTTAGTAAGCCTGGACTGTTAACTTGATTACAGTGGTAAAATGGCTTAGAGAAACAGATACCTACTATGACACTGAGGTAATATGGAAAACACAAGGATAGCAAGCATTGTTCCAAGCATTAATTTTGCAGAACATACATGATACATGACACCTTGCAATGATCAAGCCTTCTTTATACTGCCTCCATTATCACCGGTGGCAGCAGGAAGCAAAGTGACCAAGCCCCAGCCCGCTCTGGTCCCCCATCTCCCAGCCCCGTCGCTTTGGGGAGAGGGCTTGGAGGAAGGAGTCAGGCCCACCCCCACACTCACCAGCGGCAGCAGCAGGAAGAGGAGCAATGCAGCTGGGAGCTGGCAGGGCAGAGCAGAGCAGTCTGGGGACAGGTCACTCTGCTTCCAGCCGCTGCCGCTGCTGGTGAGTGCAAGGGCAGGCCCGACCCCTTCTGCCCGCTCCAGTACCCCCAGTAATCCCGCAGGCTGTGTCACTTGAGGGAAGGGGTGGAATGGGGGCGGGGGCCAAGCAGGGGGGCTGGAGCCAGTGCCACATACGCAGCATGCGGCTACTTAGGGCACCATAAAATTTCGTGCCCCAAATTATGTGGTGCCATACGCAGATGCATATGCCTAAGGATGGCCCTGTGTTTCTTTCTTTTCTCCCCCCCCCATCTTTCTTCTCAGTCTTTTTCTGTCTGTGTCCTGGGATTCCTTTGATTCATTTCCTTGTTTAGTACCTCTCAAAAGCCCTGCATATAGAAGTGATCTTCCCTCTGGTCAAGGAAGGCTGGACAAACTTCCCTTTGTAGCCCACAATGCTGCTCCTTCAATTGGTCAAAGGGAATACTTGATGAGCAATGCAAGGCATTCCTTCCCTTCCCGGGGGGAGGCGGGTATAGACTATTTTCACAATGCTCTTAAATGACTTTTCTAGTGATCTTTCTTTGGTTTCTCTATAGTGCTTATCACCATAGACTCCAAGGAGTGAAATAAAGTAAAAGCTGTATCATCTGGCACTTTATCAACTGGAAAGCTCTATTAACTGGCATTTCTGATGTCTCCCAATACAAATCTTCAATCTAGTAACCGGGATAGGAGGTTATGCAATTGCACAGTCTTCACTCTACTTTTATGCCAAAAAAGGCAGAAGACAAGTAAGCAAGCGGATCTCAGAGATTTATTCAAAAAAGCAGCTTCTAGGATGTGTCCTAGGGTCATTAGAGATTCAGCCCAATCTCCTACACCTTCTACATCTACAATGATAATTGATGTTGATAAGGATGACCCTGAGGCACTGCAAGATCCTGAAGTACCATCTGAATCAAAAAAATATTAAATTATGTTCAGTATAGTTTTATTGTTAAGTGTATTTTTAGTGATCTAGGTGTATGCCTGGCACTGTCCATAGTGATATGTCATAAGATAACCTACTGTACAGAAAACTTCACCTGTATACACCTAAGTGCTTCAAGAAACCAACCACTTTGCAGTGCAGTACTGCTACTGGATTGGTGAGTACCTGTATGCTATTTATACTTTATTCATTCTATTGTATTCTAATTCTTTGAAAACTGGTATTCCATTGGTAAATATAACTTTTAGTTAACTGGAATTTTTGAATAACCAGCCCCCCGGCCCCACGTCCCCAACATGACGAACAACAAAGCTTTTACTGAATACATATTTTAGAATATATTTAGCCTCTGCTGCTGTCCTCCCCTTCTTTTGTCGGTCTCTCTTCTCCTCCCCTCTCCATTTGTTTGACTCTTCCTAATACAAGTACCTATGGTAGTACTCAACTAATCCCAGAGATGCTGGAAGGAGCAGAGTGAAACTAACATGATCATCAGTTTCATTCTGCTTTTCCTGCTGGAGCTTCTGAGCAAACACTATTGGCACGATGGGAGCAAAAGGCACTATCCTACCTCAACGAATTCTCTTGCACAGTAGTTTTTTAAATACCATGGTGAGTCCCACAAGTAAACTAGATTTCCATAATTCTGTACTAAAAGCTGAAAGCTTTGCAAGGTATATCTTGTTTCCCATAACTTAGTTAAGGGTTAGGGTCTCATGGAGCAACTCTAAAGCTGAATACAAAATGCTTAACAGAAG
Organism: Dermochelys coriacea; assembly: GCF_009764565.3. Lineage (NCBI taxonomy): Eukaryota > Metazoa > Chordata > Testudines > Dermochelyidae > Dermochelys > Dermochelys coriacea. Next base: position 55,624,469 of record NC_050075.1, on the reverse strand, counting down.
AATTTGCAAGTGCTTCTGTATTTGTTTCCTTCTTTGTTTACTGCACTGAGATAGACAGATCTACATTTTATGGGGGTTGCAAACACACTAAGTTCCCTCCCATATTGACCACTCAGGAAACCAGGTGATAAATTCACAAAGCTTTAGAGATCACATAGCAGTAAGTGCTGAACAAGTTTACAAGGAGAAAAAAAGTTTAAAAAAGAGAGACCAGATTAGCTTCTTGTAACAGTTCGATGAAGTGAGCAGTAGCTCACGAAAGCTTATGCTCAAATAAATTTGTTAGTCTCTAAGGTGCCACATGTACTCCTTTTCTCCAAGCATTTTACTTACTGCTGTAAATTAGATTTGTTCACTGCAATACACAGACCAGTTTGATTTTAATTTTGAAGAAAATATTTTCAGAACTATAAAGCAAAACATATTTCTGTGTTTGCACTGAATGAAGGACCTTGGGAGTCACACTGAGGGATCATTCCCATTTTCCTATCCTTGATTAAAGTCTATCTCCCTTCCTAAGTTGCCCTAGACTGTCTGTGCCAGGAAAGATTTTTTTAATTGACTAAAAGTTCTGTCTGAGGCAGACAACCATAATTTTTGTCTTTGGAATGCACCAAATGGCCTATGTTGCCTTTAAAAAAAAAAAAAACCTGTATAAAGTCTGAGGCCTTTTTCTGCAGCCATATTAGGAGAGCAGCAGACATGAGTCAAGAAACAGAAAGTCACATCCTCACTCTCCATCTAAATGACATTAAACAATGTAATACTGGGTTGTTAAGAAGGCAATCCTGTGCTAATAGTACCCACTGCCACCAGATAAAGAAACAGATTTTCAGATGTTTAAAGAAAACTTTCTTTGATTGTATTCTGTCTGACAAGGAATCACTTATCAATAAGGCTGTGAGTTTGTCACCGTCTTGGACCACTGCAGCAGAGTTTGAGTGTGGGAGGAGGCAGGGGTTGGGGCACGGGATTGGGTGAGGCGGGTTATGGGTGGCGCTTACCTGGGGGCTCCCTGGAAGCAGCAACATCCCCCCCACTCAGTTGCAAGGTGGAGGCGTACCCAGGGCGCTGGCTTCACAGCTCCCATTGGCTGGGATACTTTAGTAAAATGATTGGTTATGGTATAACTAAGCAGGACTCAAGTTTCACTATATAAACTGGAGTCCAAAAGGAAGTTCTTTGGAACCAACTCCAGGACACAGCCGCAGGATCAGAGCTGCCAGCCCTCAAGACCCTACTACCTATATTGTGCAGAAGTTAGAGCCTCTGATGACCTGATCCTGACTAGCCAGCAGGAAAAGTTTGTCTGCCTTATTGAGAGTGGGAAGCATTATATGCTTAGCATGTCAATTCTATTTTCGTGATTGTTAATAAATAGATGTTAAGAATATTATTGTGTAAAGCTCTTTCACTGGTAAAAGACCCCGCAAACCCACAGAGTGTAAGGTTACGCCTTAAGCTTACAGAAGGGTAAGGGTGGGTGCCTAAATTCACAGGGTTATGCCTTGAGCCTGAGGAACAAGGTAAAGGTGGGTGCCCTAGAGTGTGAGGTTGTGCCCTGAGCCCTAGGAATGGGGTAAGAGTGCCTAAATGCATTGGGTTATGCCTTGAGCCCTAGAAACTGGGTATAGATGGGTGTCCCTAGGGTGGGCGGGTAACACCTGGACTTTATTCCCTGCCTCCCTTTGCAAACAGTTCAAACTCACTTTGTTAGCAGGCAACATAAAGCAATGCTGAAATTAATCAATTTATCTGCTAAATAAGCAGGAAAAAATGTTACAATGTAATCACGTAGATGGCAGGCCTTTATTCCATTTCCTACATCGTGTCTTAAAAACACACTATGATCTGTGGTGCATTGAAATTAGTCTGTTAAAATAAATCATTAAACAAGTATTCTGTGCAATATATTTAAAGAAAATCCATTCTATGACATAAGCAGCAACACAAGGGGACAAAGACAAGTCAAAGTGAATAAAAGTGTTCCTTTCCTTTGAATGCAGGATCATAATATGCTCGCCTTGACTTGTTTATGTTAATAGCCGTGAACTGCAGCATCTTCTTCCTCTATGAAATCTGGTTGCTTCCATGATGCTCTATTCCCATGTTCATTGCCACATTTCACTACTCTATTGCAAACACCATTTGTAGCCCTGCTAGATGAATCTTGAAGGATGATCTAGCCAATTGTACAAGGAGAAAACTTTACTATACAAATACTATCAGCAATTATGTGAAAGGAAAATACAGAGAGAGGTACAGCACAGTTTAATAGGGTTTTGCTAAGATTGTATTAAAAATCATCCCCAGTATGGTGGGAGATTGTTGGAAAGACACTTTGCATTTATCCCGTCAGCGAAACTATGCTCAGTGCAAAACACATCTCAAGAACATTGTGATCTTAAAGTTAAGGAGAAAAAAGAAACAAAATACACAAGCAGGCCAGCTAGATTTTGCTAGCCGGGAGTGAACTGGCTTGATTTAATGCCCCTAATTAGTACCTCTGTGTTATTTGTTATATTACTTGATGCATTTGGTACCATTGCGCCATGGAGGCCCATCATACTGTCTTTAAGAGCAAAATGATTTGTCCCATTGTTTCGTCTCATATCCTTGTTTCACAATAAAACATTTCCTCAGTACATATTTTCGTTCCATTAAGCTACAAATAATCATTTCTGAATATAAGTATGTTGGCTGCAACTATGATGTTATGTCAAGGGAACGTTTTTTTTCCTTATTTAGTCCACTAAATGCCATATGTACTAATGATTCCCTCCATAAAGATTTCATTATGTCCATGATGAGATATGACTTAGAGGAGTATCTTCCTCTACCTATGTCACGATAATCCCACTATTTGCAAATGAAGACTCACAAGCAAAAAAAACTCAAAATTAATGAGCACGAAAAATAGATCATAAGACCAATGATTCTGGCAGTTTGCAAAAAAAAAAAAAAAAACCACTGAATAAAAAAAGCTGCTATTGTTTTATTTTATCTATTTATACAATATCCCAAGTGCTGGGTAGTGTTGAGATGTTACAAAATAATTGATCACCATCACAAGAAAGTGAGTCAATCACTTACCTAAAGTCAGATCAGATTTTTTTTTTTAAAGTGACATGGCTTTTACAATACATTCTTGAAAGGGTTTTTTTTTGTTTTTTTGTTTGTTTGTTTTTTAATTCCCAGAAGATCAATACATCAAGGAATTGGAAGGTGGTGAAGATCTTTCAGGATGATGAATTGGTACTAAACAGTAAATTTAGTTTGGTCTATGCAAACTGGAAATATGATGCTTTGGCAGTACCCGGAGAGAAACCAGAACAGTATATTTCACCCATACTTCCCATTCCTCTTTACAATCATTGCATTTGGTATGGTATATCTGTATCATGTAAGAGGTGTTTATACTTCCAGACTTTCAAAAGGATTGGACATTTATCTCTTTTTTTTCCTCTTCAGTCAGGGTATTTGGCACCTCTGTCATCTAAATTGCATGAAAAGAAGCTAAAATACACTAAATACCTTCCTATCAGTTCTTGTCCACATAAGCAATTGCTATAGCTATCACAGGATGTTATGGAATCATGAAACTCTTGGGACATCTCCACCTGCTATGAAAAAAAATTTGAGAACTTCTGTGTCAGAGGTAGTGGGTTACACCAAGACACCTTCCACCCCACCACAGAACAGTTTCATGAAAGAAAGATTCTTGTTTTGTTACTTGACTCCAAAGGATTTTTGGAAGCACGCAGTATCTACAGTAGCTACTAGCTTGTGTAACCTGTTTAGGCCAGCAAGATAAAGCAAACACATACATATTATGTTACACAAAAGCTCTTGCTAATACTAATAGCAGACAGAGGGTGTGGGCCATTTATAGCTGATAATGTTTTTCTAAGGTATGTTTCTAAAGGTCACTCATCTTTATGCAAATCAACATTTCAGAGGAACTTATTTTCTGAAGCTATCACTCTGCTACCTGGTACTTAGCTTATCTGTGTAAACATTATGTAGTGTCCCCTCACATTATTTCAAAGTTACAAGAAACCTTTCCACCCTATAGGAGAAAAAAAAAGTGTAAATTCAGCTCAATGCTTAAACAGAGCCTTTCAGATTTTTTTTAGTGAAGTCATAACGTGGATTATTTTGAGACTAAATGATTAGCATATTCAGGAAAAGAAATAGTGTTACGCCCAATCAAATTGTCTGTCATTCAGTTGGCTTAACCCTAAAACAAGACTGAACTGTGCAGTAACCTCAACAGTGTCACCAAGAGTAGTCCATTAACTATAGAAACAAATTTGGGGGGAAGATTAACATCAAGGTTGCGACAGAACAACTCTTCTCTCTCATCTGGCTCCATTATAACTGTGCTCTACAAACTGCACGCTGGATTTTCATCTGCTTCCAGACTCATTTCAAGGTGTTGGTTCTAACCTCTGAAGCCCTGCTTTGCCTTGGACCTAATTACTTTAGGGATTGTTTCTCTTTTCATTAGGGTGACAAACCAACCATCACATGTCCCTGTCAAATCAAAACAGGACACACTTTTCCCCACATTTTGTCAGTACCATACAAAACACCATATACGCCAATACACGTGGTACAATTTTACACTGTGACACCGGGGTCTGTTCTTTTTAAATAATCATTATACTGTATTTTGCCCCCCATGCAGTTTTTTTTTATTTCCTCGAAATGCAGTTGGTCATCATCTTTTCCATGTACCACAATGATGGCTGAGATCACCATATGAATTGCTTTTTCTAACAGTTCTTAGATGTGCACTCAGATGCACGGCATGCACTATGGAGTCTTTTGCCATGGCGGACCCTTCCTTCTAGATGACAGACAGAGTTTGACTTATTGACCATCAAAGAGCAATGCAAGAAATATTTTTGGCCAGCCATTTCTTAACTATAGACCATAAGAGGGCTCTTTAGGGTTAGATGCAGGCAAGTATAAGGAAGAAGGTTGTTTATGCAGCCTATTGCAGATCGTTCCATTTAACAATTGTTTGCATTTAATCTATGTCATTTATCTAGATACTATGTGTACAGAACAAATCAAATCAATAAAATGAAATAAAATTGCCAGACAGACTTGCATAGCTCATATATACCAGCTTATCTATGATTTCAGGTGCCATGAAAAATTAAATGTCTCCTAACCACAACGGACTGAACATACCCCCCCATATGTTAATCAATCACTGAGACATGGCAGGCTGGGCAGCAGCACTGATAAATTAATACCTCAGGTGCGTAGTGATGCATGGGCTCTAGTAGAGTGCCTCCAAGGCACCCCAGGTGTGCATTAATCAACACTGCAGCACCATCTGAAGAATCTCATTGAAATCACAATATGAGCCTTTTCATTACCAAATTATGGCAAGTTTAAATAGTTTCCAAACACCCTTGTGCCATGTAAAATAGTTTCTATGGACTTTTTAAAAGCCAAATAATGGCATTCAAATGTAAATTTAACAGTTTCTAAATAGAATTATTTTTATTACAGATTTCCAGGATCAAGTTTCTCTTCTTCCTCTGGCCCCAATTACTCATTTGGACTTTTACTACTCTACAATAAAACAGCACCACCTCCCCACCCCCATGTAGCCCTTGGGTGCCCCAAAAAGCTTTTAAAGTAAATGAATACAGAAACAGACTTGCCAGTTACCCCAATATTCAAATTACCCAGCAACTACAGAAACAGAACAAAAATTAACTAACCTCCCCACAGAATCCCCACCACCATCCTTTGTTCAGCATCATTCCACCTTGTCTTGGGAATGGCCTTCAGTCCCTCTCGTTGGCTTTGCAACCCAAGCCCCTGTATATCTGTTCTTTAGTTAGACTGTTTTCAGGACTCACCTGGGAACAGCTTCATGCTCCCTAATGAGCATCACAATACAATGCAAGATACCAACTAGTCAGAACATGGGAATGTGGTGGCAGCTGCAAATAAAAATGGAAGCTGTTGAAACTCTCTCTACAGCAATGCCGAGCAGCAATATTGAGTCGCAGGTCGCCCCAAGGCTGCCTTCTATGCATGTGTGATAATAAGAGTTACACCAAGAACTGCTATAATGCTCTCCCTTAACGTTAAAACTAAAACTAAAACAATTCAGCCATGCATAAGCAGTCAGGAGAGATGAGTAGGAGCAGGATACCAGGTGACCTGCTGTAAATGTCTCAGCAAGGCAACACTTTCCTGCCATATTCCCCTCTGATGCTGCTCTACTGGGTACAAGCAGACAGCAATTTAATGGGGCTCTCTTCTTGGTGGCAATATCTGGGGAACCGGAAATTCCCTTCTCTCTGGACTGACAAAATGAAGACTACAGAGGCAGGATCTGCTGACACTCAGAAAATTGTTTGTCGGCTTGTCCTAGTTTGTGAGGAAATCTGCTCTTGCTAGAGCTCCCTCGAGGACTCCAACAGTTCCAAAGTCTGCTAAATGACAGACAACAGCAATCCATCCACAGGATGAGGGTTGAGGACCTGGTGAATCTTATTATTCTACACCAGCCTTGCCCATTGACACCATTGGCCCCCAAATGGCCCCTTCCTCCCCACTGCCAACACAGATCTCCTCGGTCTTCTGATACCTTAGGTTGGCTTAATAGAGAGGGATGGAAACTTGAACACTGATATTGGAAACAATGGCTGATTCAGACAGGATCAAATAAATTCCTCAAAGCCTATGCTAAGTCTGTATTACAGGCCAAGAGGGCCTTCCTGTCCACCTCTACTGAGGTTGCCAAATACCTCTATGAGCAGTTATCCTGGGTGGCTGCCCCTTCATTCATCCTGAATGTCTATAGCACCAACCTCTGTGAAGAGCTATCATCCTACTTAGTTGGAACAATCATTCACATTTGGGAATGCTTCTCAAACAGCATGGATCCACTCTGCCTAATCAATCAAGCAACAGCCTGCTGCAGTCAGTACACTCAATCACGCATCCTAAAGGAGTTTTGAGTCAAGACTTGTGAATCCGACCCCTGCTCTTCCTGAGTATGAAAGAGTCATGAACAGCTGGCACCACTCCTGACTGAAATAGCCAATATGTCATTCAGAGAAGGAATCTCCCTTTCCTCCTTCAAATGTGCAATAGTCTGACAAATCCTGACAAAACCCACCCTGGATACTCAGTCCAAACCAACTACCACGAATGACAACCTCCCACTCCTGAGGCAAGCTCATAGAGAAGCTAGCAAAGGCCAACCTATAAGCTCCTATAACATAAGCTAAAATTCTAGATCTGGCTCAATCTAGACTCAGGACACGAATGAAAACCACTTCAGTGACACTGATGGATGATCTCCTGTCAATGGATAGAGGACAGACATCTATTCTCATCCTCCTGAATGTCTCCACAGCATTCAACACTGCTGACCATGAGATACTGCTGCCTCACCTGAGAGAGATGGCAGGAGTCCAGGTTAATGCACCAACATGTTTTGAGTCCTTCCTGGAGGGATGCACACCAAAAAGTACTGCTGGAAACTGCATCTCTATCACTAGCCCCCTCATTTGTGGGGGTCAATTTTCACCAGGGTCCTTTTCAACATCATCAGGGGTGGCCAACCTATGGCTCCAGAGCCACATGCGGCTCTTCAGAAGTTAATATGTGGCTCCTTGAATAGGCACCGACTCTTAAGGCTGGCGCTTACAGGCGCCAACTTTCCAATGTGTCGGGGGTAGCTCACTGCTCAACCCCTAGCTCTGCCACAGGCCCTGCCCCACCCCAACCCCTCCTTTCCGCTTGCCATGACCTTCGCTCCCCCTCTCCCCCCAGAGCCTCCTGCATGCCATGAAACAGCTGATCAGGAGGTGTGAGGAGGGAGGGGGAAGCACCAATCAGCGTGGCTGCCGGTGGGTGGAACATGCTGGGAGCGGGGAGCTGACAGGGGCTGCTGAACATATTACTGTGGCTCTTTGGCAATGTAGTTGGTAAATTCTGGCTCCTTCTCAGGCTCAAGGTTGGCCACCCCCGATCTACATGCAACCACTTGACCATGGTCAATTTTCACTCTGGTCCGTTTCAACATCTGCATGCAACCACAAGGGTGAACTGGCCAGATGACATGGATTCACGTGCCAGCAATATGCGGATGATACACAGTTCTACCTATCCTTCCCCACTACCACCAAGATGGCCCTTTGTTTAGATGAGATCAGCTTATGGATGAAGAACAGCTGGCTGAAGCTGAACTAGAGCAAAACAGAGGTGATGCTAGTGGGCAGAGGAAAGTATTTTGAGGAGTTTACAGCCACAGTTCAGTCCATGGTTTAGGAGTATTCTTGGATTCCTCACTGATGCTGATCTCTCACTTCGCAACAGTCACAAGTAATGCTTTTCTACCAGGTTGGTTGTCTAGGAGACACTGTTCCATCCTGGTGGACTTCATCTTGCCTTGGTTATTCATGCCTTTGCACCATTTGGCTGGATTACAGCAATGCAATGTACCTGGGCATGAAGCTTTCAGCACTTGGGAACTTTAACTAGTTCCAAACACTGCAGTAGGTCTCTTCAGCAACACAGGCTACTGCGAACATATCAGACCTGTCCTCTGCTCTCTACATGGGCTCCCTGCAGAATCTGAATCAAGTTTGAGGTCTCAAGTCCTTGTCTTCACTCTACGAGCTGGGTCCAGAATATCTAAAAGATCATCTAAAACTCCAGGACAAGAGCATAGTTGACAACTATGCTTCTCTGGCACAGCGGAACTCTCAACGTAAGAGTAAAGCTTGTCCATGTGGGAGACAGAACCTTCTACTGGACTGGACCTAGACGGTGGAATGAACTCCTAGGTACTAAGACCCTCACAAACCTCACCACTTTGTACTCCAAGTGCAAGACATTTCTTTGACCTTGCCAATTCTAATATAAAGACATAGCAATGAGAGTGAGAGCACGCAACGCATTTTTGTGTGCGAGGAGAGAGAGCACATACGTGTGTGTGTGTATGCGTGCATGAGAATGAGAGTGTGTGTGTGTGTGAGAGAGAACTATACATATTAAAAAAAAACATAACACACTTACCGAAACAAGAAAACTCCACAGCACACATTTCACCGTCTTGGTAGAGGATGAGAAAACAAACAGCACGTAACAGATGTGTAATCATGTTGCTTGATGCACTATTGCAAGGCGCTTGTACACTACAGTGATAAACACAGTTCAAAAAACCTATGTAGACCTGAACAGAATATTCTATACACTTCAGTCTAATTTGCCTCTCCAGAAGGAGCGTGCAGGTTCACAATAGAGTCAATTCATTTTCAGCTTCTCATACATAACACAGCCATGTTGTGCTTTGACTCATAATACTACAGGGATGTATTCAAACCCAGAAATGTATTTTCATTGACTTTAAAAAAATTTTCTATTCACAAGTTTGGTGAAAAATATTTTTAGAAACCTTTTTAATTTTAGAGTCTAAACAAGCTCACAATGTCTCTTTGACAATGCACTAGTTACTTAAATGACTGTTTAGGTCTTGTCTACTCACAAACCTGCACAGGTTAGTTAAATCAGGGCAAACCCCTGTGCAGACACTTATTTCAGTTTAGAAGTGGCTTATGCTGGTTAGCTCAACCTGATCCCGCTAAACTTAAACTACAAAGAAAGAAAAGGAGTACTTGTGGCACCTTAGAGACTAACAAATTTATTAGAGCATAAGCTTTCGTGAGCTACAGCTCACTTCATCGGATGCATTTGGTGGAAAAAACAGAGGAGAGATTTATATACACACACACAGAGAACATGAAACAGTGTGTATGATAAACCCATTGTAAGGAGAGTGATCACTTAAAATAAGCCATCACCAACAGCAGGGGGGGGAAGGAGGAAAACCTTTCATGGTGACAAGCAGGTAGGCTAATTCCAGCAGTTAACAAGAATATCAGAGGAACAGTGGGGGGTAGGGTGGGAGGGAGAAATACCATGGGGAAATAGTTTACTTTGTGTAATGACTCATCCATTCCCAGTCTCTATTCAAGCCTAAGTTAATTGTATCCAGTTTGCAAATTAATTCCAATTCAGCAGTCTCTCGTTGGAGTCTGTTTTTGAAGCTTTTTTGTTGAAGTATAGCCACTCTTAGGTCTGTGATCGAGTGACCAGAGAGATTGAAGTGTTCTCCGACTGGTTTTGAATGTTATAATTCTTGACGTCTGATTTGTGTCCATTCATTCTTTTACGTAGAGACTGTCCAGTTTGGCCAATGTACATGGCAGAGGGGCATTGCTGGCACATGATGGCATATATCACATTGGTAGATGCGCAGTGTGAACGAGCCGTTGATAGTGTGGCTGATGTGATTAGGCCCTATGATGGTATCCCCTGAATAGATATGTGGACAGAGTTGGCAACGGGCTTTGTTGCAAGGATAGGTTCCTGGGTTAGTGGTTCTGTTGTGTGGTGTGTGGTTGCTGGTGAGTATTTGCTTCAGATTGGGGGGCTGTCTGTAGCAAGGACTGGTCTGTCTCCCAAGATCTGAGAGAGCGATGGCTCGTCCTTCAGGATAGGTTGTAGATCCTTGATGATGCGTTGGAGAGGTTTTAGTTGGGGGCTGAAGGTTGATGGCTAGTGGCGTTCTGTTGTTTTCTTTGTTGGGCCTGTCCTGTAGTAGGTGACTTCTGGGTACTCTTCTGGCTCTGTCAATCTGTTTCTTCACTTCAGCAGGTGGGTATTGTAGTTGTAGGAATGCATGATAGAGATCTTGTAGGTGTTTGTCTCTGTCTGAGGGGTGGAGCAAATGCGGTTTTTATCGTAGCGCTTGGCTGTAGACAATGGATCGAGTGGTAGGATCTGGATGAAAGCTAGAGGCATGTAGGTAGGAATAGCGGTCAGTAGGTTCCGATATAGGGTGCTGTTATGTGACCATCGCTTATTAGCACCGTAGTGTCCAGGAAGTGGATCTCTTCTGTGGACTGGTCCAGGCTGAGGTTGATGGTGGGATGGAAATGTTGAATCATGGTGGAATTCCTCAGAGCTTCTTTTTCCATGGGTCCAGGATGATCAAGATGTCATCAATGTAGCGCAAGTAGAGTAGGGGAATTAGGGGACGAGGCTGAGGAAGCGTTGTTCTAAGTCAGCCATAAAAATGTTGGCATACTGTGGGGCCATGCGGGTACCCATCGCAGTGCCGCTGATTTTGAAGGTATACATTGTCCACCAAATGTGAAATAGTTATGGGTCAGGACAAAGTCACAAAGTTCTGCCACCAGGTTAGCCGTGACAGTATCGGGGATACTGTTCTTGACGGCTTGTAGTCCATCTTTTGTGTGGAATGTTGGTGTAGAGGGCTTCTACATACATAGTGGCTAGGATGGTGTTTTTTAGGAAGATCAACAATGGACTGTAGTTTCCTCAGGAAATCGGTGGTGTCTCGAAGATAGCTGGGAGTGCTGGTAACGAAGGGCCTGAGGAGGGAGTCTACATAGCCAGACAATCCTGCTGTCAGGGTGCCAATGCCCCCTGCTGTTGGTGATGGCTTATTTTAAGTGATCACTCTCCTTACAGTGTGTATGATAAACCCATTGTTTCATGTTCTCTGTGTGTGTGTGTATATAAATCTATCCCTCTGTTTTTTCCACCAAATGCAACCCGATGAAGTGAGCTGTAGCTCACGAAAGCTTATGCTCTAATAAATTTGTTAGTCTCTAAGGTGCCACAAGTACTCCTTTTCTTTTTGCGAATACAGACTAACACGGCTGCTACTCTGAAACCTGTGATTATGCAAGGCACTGAATTTAGCCGTATAGAGTGGAAATCTGTCAACTTCATGAAAAAACTCGCACAGATACAGACAGACATCATCTTCCTCTCCAAATGCAAACAGATGGACATCATACCGAAAGGACTGAAGGTAAAAAATCCATTACAATCTACATACCACACAGACTATGCTGACAGCTTGTGCCACACACTCTCAAGGAAACTGCGGAACCACCTGATCAACATCCTCTACAGCAAACAGGGAAAGATTAAGAATGAGCTCTCAAAACTGGATACTCTCATAAAGAACCAACCTTCCACACAAACTTCCTCGTGGCTGGACTTTACAAAAACTAGACAAGCCATTTACAAAACACACTTTGATTCTCTACAAAAGAAAAGGACACTAAGCTATCTAAACTACTATATGCCACAAGGGGCCACAACAATGGTTCCCGTAACCCACCCAGCAATATTGTTAATCTATCCAACTATACTCTTAGCCCAGCGGAAGAATCTGTCCTATCTCGGGGCCTCTCCTTTTGCCCCTCCACCCCCACGAACATGATACAGTTCTGTGGTGACCTAGAATCCTATTTTCGACGTCTCAGACTCAAGGAATATTTCCAACACACCTCTGACCAACATATTAACCCACAGAGACCTTCCTGCCAACACTACAAAAAGAAGGATTCTGGGTGGACTCCTCCTGAAGGTCGAAACAGCAGCCTGGATTTCTACATAGACTGCTTCCGCCGACGTGCACGAGCTGAAATTGTGGAAAAGCAGCATCGCTTACCCCATAACCTCAGCCATGCAGAACACAGTGCCATCCACAGCCTCAGAAACAACTCTGACATCATAATCAAAAAGGCTGACAAAGGAGGTGCTGTCGTCATCATGAATAGGTCGGAGTATGAACAAGAGGCTACTAGGCAGCTCTCCAACACCACTTTCTACAAGCCATTACCCTCTGATCCCACTGAGAGTTACCAAAAGAAACTACAGCATTTGCTCAAGAAACTCCCTGAAAAAGCACAAGAACAAATCCGCACAGACACACCCCTGGAGCCCCGACCTGGGGTATTCTATCTGCTACCCAAGATCCATAAACCTGGAAATCCTGGACGCCCCATCATCTCAGGCATTGGCACCCTGACAGCAGGATTGTCTGGCTATGTAGACTCCCTCCTCAGGCCCTTCGTTACCAGCACTCCCAGCTATCTTCGAGACACCACCGATTTCCTGAGGAAACTACAGTCCATTGGTGATCTTTCTAAAAACACCATCCTAGCCACTATGGATGTAGAAGCCCTCTACACCAACATTCCACACAAAGATGGACTACAAGCCGTCAGGAACAGTATCCCCGATACTGTCACGGCTAACCTGGTGGCAGAACTTTGTGACTTTGTCCTGACCCATAACTATTTCACATTTGGTGACAATGTATACCTTCAAATCAGCGGCACTGCGATGGGTACCCGCATGGCCCCACAGTATGCCAACATTTTTATGGCTGACTTAGAACAACGCTTCCTCAGCTCTCGTCCCCTAATGCCCCTACTCTACTTGCGCTACATTGATGACATCTTTATCATCTGGACCCATGGAAAAGAAGCTCTTGAGGAATTCCACCATGATTTCAACAATTTCCATCCCACCATCAACCTCAGCCTGGACCAGTCCACAGAAGAGATCCACTTCCTGGACACTACGGTGCTAATAAGCGATGGTCACATAAACAGCACCCTATATCGGAAACCTACTGACCGCTATTCCTACCTACATGCCTCTAGCTTTCATCCAGATCATACCACTCGATCCATTGTCTACAGCCAAGCGCTACGATATAACCGCATTTGCTCCAACCCCTCAGACAGAGACAAACACCTACAAGATCTCTATCATGCATTCCTACAACTACAATACCCACCTGCTGAAGTGAAGAAACAGATTGACAGAGCCAGAAGAGTACCCAGAAGTCACCTACTACAGGACAGGCCCAACAAAGAAAACAACAGAACGCCACTAGCCATCACCTTCAGCCCCCAACTAAAACCTCTCCAACGCATCATCAAGGATCTACAACCTATCCTGAAGGACGAGCCATCGCTCTCTCAGATCTTGGGAGACAGACCAGTCCTTGCTTACAGACAGCCCCCCAATCTGAAGCAAATACTCACCAGCAACCACACACACAACAGAACCACTAACCCAGGAACCTATCCTTGCAACAAAGCCCGTTGCCAACTCTGTCCACATATCTATTCAGGGGATACCATCATAGGGCCTAATCACATCAGCCACACTATCAGAGGCTCGTTCACCTGCGCATCTACCAATGTGATATATGCCATCATGTGCCAGCAATGCCCCTCTGCCATGTACATTGGCCAAACTGGACAGTCTCTACGTAAAAGAATGAATGGACACAAATCAGACGTCAAGAATTATAACATTCAAAAACCAGTTGGAGAACACTTCAATCTCTCTGGTCACTCGATCACAGACCTAAGAGTGGCTATACTTCAACAAAAAAGCTTCAAAAACAGACTCCAACGAGAGACTGCTGAATTGGAATTAATTTGCAAACTGGATACAATTAACTTAGGCTTGAATAGAGACTGGGAATGGATGAGTCATTACACAAAGTAAAACTATTTCCCCATGGTATTTCTCCCTCCCACCCTACCCCCCACTGTTCCTCTGATATTCTTGTTAACTGCTGGAATTAGCCTACCTGCTTGTCACCATGAAAGGTTTTCCTCCTTCCCCCCCCTGCTGTTGGTGATGGCTTATTTTAAGTGATCACTCTCCTTACAGTGTGTATGATAAACCCATTGTTTCATGTTCTCTGTGTGTGTGTATAAATCTCTCCTCTGTTTTTTCCACCAAATGCATCCGATGAAGTGAGCTGTAGCTCACGAAAGCTTATGCTCTAATAAATTTGTTAGTCTCTAAGGTGCCACAAGTACTCCTTTTCTTTTGCGAATACAGACTAACACGGCTGCTACTCTGAAAACTACAAAGAAAGTTACTCTTAAACCGATATATGAAGATCCACACAGCCTTTTGCACCAGTTTAAACACAAATGATTTAAAATCACTTCTTTTGGTAAACTGGCACAATTCTCCCTTTGGACAACTCATTAGTTAAGTACATATGCTACCAGATGTCATGCAGATAGCTCATGTTGTGAGTGCAAAACCTATGTGATATTAAAAAAGATCAGATAATTTAAGTTCTCTTCTAAGATGGTGAGTGTGGGCATTCTAATGAATCTGTTAATTACTCTTCTACAACCTTCAGAATGGTAAATTATTAACCAATGCTGTTCACTATTCAAAATGAAATTGAAAATGACAGGGTCCCAAGGCCAAGAAATGTTCAGAAACTTTTAGTGAGCTATATATTCATGTTATAATGTTCCTATGTGTCATCAAGGAATATCAAGCACAGCTCCTCTAAGGGGAGGTGTAGTAGTACAAGAGAAGTGGGAGGGTTATGTCAGCCAGGATGGATATGTCATGCAGGAATTCCAAAATCAGAGACAAGAGTGGTCAGTTTTAGGTCCCGCAGTTGTGAGGACGTCATGAATCTAATGGGGAACCCAGCTGAAATCTTCTATGTTTGGTTTGCCCTCTGCATCAGTGCATCCCCAACAAGAAGCCACAAGGAAAAACACAAACAGAACATATGGACTATCAAAAAATTCTACACATTCATTTGAGACCAAAGCACAGAAAGACATATGAAGTAGAAAAAACACATGAACTCCATTGAAACACCAGCCAAGAGAGGAAATTTGTACTAAATAATTGCAACACGTTCAAACTGCTAATACAATAAGAAGCAGCTGAAATAAGATGGGAACTTCCGAGAATTAACAGTGCTGCTAGAACCTCCTGACTGGGAATGACTGGCTGACATAACCTTTGCAGCCAGCTAGTTTTCCAACATTTTAAATGGGGATGGAGAACAACCCTATACACTGTATGTTGGCAACACTATTCCCCCAGCTAGGCAGAAAAGACAGAGCTGACAAACATTAAAATTTATGTGACTGTTTAATCCACAAAAAACAGAATACTGTGGTCAACTGAAGAGAAAATCTTCATGCTGGATCTATATCCAAGCTCTGAATTCTTATTTCTACCTCAGCTCTGAAACCCAGGGAAAAGATGAGCAAGAAAAGTTTGAGAAGATTTTCAAAGGCACAAATGGAAGTAAGATATGCAACTTCCATTGGCTTTCAATGGCAGCTGGGTACCTAACTGTCCTGTCCCTGAATACATCATCTGTGACAATCTTCTGCCTTTGTCAGACTCAAAATATTATGAAACGAACACATATATGTAAGGAGTGGAGAGGGAACACAACAATTCTGGGGATATTTGCAAAGTGAGAATGTGGAAATTTCACGTACTTCACTGTTTTAAATCTGTTTACTACCAAACAATGGGCTAGATTCATTAATGTACTCCAGCTGCTTTGTATCACTCCAGCAACACAAATCACCCATCCTAACTGGTTGAAACTGGTGAATCTGGCCCCATATTAGCTATTTTGACTCAGGTTCCGTTCTGCCAGTAATAAAATCATTCTAAGAAAAGTTTTTATTATGACAAATACTGAAATATCTCCCTCTTCCAATACAACCACCACTGTGTAAGCTCTTCAGGGGGGATCTATGTCTAATATATTTGCACAGCTCTAAAGTACAATGAGGCCCCCCTACATGTTATCCATAACAGAAGTAAAAACACTAATAAATCACTAAAATTATCTGACCTGGTTTTGGTACTAAAATCAAAATGTTTTCTTTTTACTAGTATAGTTCAGATTGGTAGCTGAAACAACACAGAAGCTGTTGCTTCAGCAGTGCAGTGTGTATTGTAATATAAGGTCTACACAGTCCTATATGTCACACCAATATCTTCTTTAAGGGTCTACCTCAAAATGTACATTTCCTGGCATGTTGATAAGTTTTTTCAGAAACGGTAGATTTTCAATTAAAGCTTTGATCCTTCTTCACTAATTCAATGTGCATTATTATTGCTGATCTCCCTGGCTATGTCCTACAAGAATTAATTACAGGAGCTTTTCTGACTGAATAGTCTATGACCCCAACCCTGCAAGTTCCCTGTGACCACTGGGAGTCCCACTGACCTTAATAATGGGCCTCTGCATGGGCTCAGGCCACATGAAACATCTTGCAGGAATGGGGGTCTAGGAGTCTAATATTCTGTGTGACAGTGAAACCTCAAAGCAGCTGCATCCAACCTTAAAACGTAGCCAGCAAACAGCTGTAAAATGTCAGACATATTGGCCCTTTACTCCTGCAGTTAGCTTTTCACATGTGAAAAAGCAGCTGTTTTCTTGAGAGCAAGCCCTGCAATGTATTTATAACTTCTCTCCCCCTTTAAATTTCAAGATTGAGAAGTTTCAGAGTAGCAGCCGTGTTAGTCTGTATTCGCAAAAAGAAAAGGAGTACTTGTGGCACCTTAGAGACTAACAAATTTATTTGAGCATAAACTTTCGTGAGCTACAGCTCCGACGAAGTGAACTGTAGCTCACGAAAGTTTATGCTCAAATAAATGTGTTAGTCTCTAAGGTGCCACAAGTACTCCTTTTCTTTTTAAGATTGAGAAGGATTTTTTTAAGGTTACAAAAAATAAAATTTATTAATGTAAGCAACAGTCTCTCTTAGGTAAGATTTTATTGTATTAGTAAAGCAATACTAACTCTTGATTTAAAATAAGTCAGATCTGAGAGTTTAAATAAAGAAGTTAGAAAACTGCTAACCCCAGCACTTTTCTAAACATTAACAATGAAGAGTTCTTAGAAAGCTCACAAGAAGCAAAACATTCCCAGGATGACAAAACTGCAATAAGTGAAACATATGACTCTCTTTTCCAAGGTATGTTTGTGGCTGACACTAAGTGCAATCTAGAAAAGGAGAAAGATCTGTACTTTACAGAAGCTCAATTCCCTTTTTAGAGTGATTTTTCACAATCACCTAGGATCTCCCAGCTGTGGAGTTCACAATCAGCACATTTCACCAACTCTGGTCCTAGATCTCAAGCCTATTTTTCTAGCCCCTCTCTCCCCAACATGATGATACCTGTGCTTCTCAGCAGTTCGGAACATTTCACTAGACTTCTCAGAAAAGGCTGAAGCACCCAGCTGCCTGACTGCTTGTTTACAAGAGAAGAACTGCCATAGCAAAACACAACTCACCTGTCCTTGATATACAGCAGTCCTCCCTGCAGACAAAAATGATTTAATAGTTTTTGACTAAAAACTGAAGCAAAGCAATTAAATCAGCAACCTTGTGTCCTTCTAAAGTGCTTCTCTCTGCCTTCCTGCTTGTAAAAACTGCTCACGCTACTAATCTATAAAAAGACCACTTTTTTTAAATGCAAGTACACAACACAAAATGGCTTCTAAACAGGATACCTACAATCCTCCAAGTATAAATAGTGCTGTACAATAGCTTACAAAGATTGTGTGTTCTTCATCACAAATGGCCAAATGATGATGGTTACGACTGAATAAGGATGGCATAACCTGTGAGCTAATTCTGTTTTATTTATAAAGCAGTAACATACAGACTGAGTCCAATTTACAGCAACTGTATTTAACTTCTGTCAATTTCTGCAGAACAATATAACTGCAACTGATGGCATCATTTATAGTTGCTATAAATTGCACAACTCCAGACAACTGATAAATATAGCATAATGGAAATCAGTATACTCTAAACAAAAAAAACCCACCCCAACAATTAATTCTTGTCAGTATTGTTATCAATATTCTGTATTTTTCAACCATATACTAGATGTAAATTTTGTGCATTTGAATTACTGTAAAACAGCAGAGAGTTTATATTTAGTCACCTTGTTACGCAGGTGTATATTTCACTATTAAAATGTAATCAGGGCTGGAACTAGGCAAACACCACCCTGCAGGAGATAAACTAACAGGTATTTTCTGCTTGGATATGTGACTTCCTACTTATGTCTTGAACCACATTTTTCAAAGTTAAAATGTTGTGTGTATATGAACATAGCCAAAATATACAAATATTGTTTCACCATATACAGTAGTTCAATACACTTTTTGTGCTCATAAATCAAACACTTCATTACGGGATGTTAGAAACTTTGGAGGGTAAATCTAGAACCTCCAACATTAATACTTTAGGATAAAAGGAGGGCGAGGAAGGAGATGATCTTTCTATTTCTCTGTCAGGGCTGACTGCAGAACAATATGGGGAAAATTCAATACTGAACACAATTAAACCCTCAACAGGCTTTTCAACTGCCCCTTCTCATACTATAGTATGACAAGAAGGGACATCAAGGACAGAACTTTATAGAATCCCATTAATTACGTTTAACTTCTTCGGTGATTGAAACAAAATTTTCTCAAAGTGTTAGAAAGAAGGTTAACTACTGGGATGGTAAGCTAATTTTTCTGGATGTCACAAGGGAAACAAGTCTTCAGGTTGAGGCTTCAAAGGGACACCATACTTTTTTTTTTAGTTATACTTCTACCTGAAATATAGTACCTGCTATTGTAATAAATAGCCTTTATTACATTATTCTATTCTTCCATATGTAGGAACTTTTCTTTTTTATGTAAAAATAACCACCATGGTTTTCACAGACGAGCTTCCAAAGTATTGAATAGCTTCAGCCACAATGATCCTGCAATAAGCTTCCTGCAAACTCATGGATTCACCCATTCAAAGCTCTTGGCAGGACTAGGGGCCAATATATGCAGGCTGGGCATTCTGAAAATATTAAAGATCAGCTCAAACCTCTCTAACTACCAGGAGGTGAAAGTCATGCACATGTCATCTGCAAGGTAATTTCCCTTTTGATTTGTCATAAGGGATTTGATTTTACCTTGAATTTTACCTCTGTAAAAACAGAATGCTCCACAGACAGCACAAGTATAACTAGTTAGAACTGTATTAAATTCATGGATAAACTTGAATCCATTAATTTCTGAAATGTAAGCTTATTCACAATGATTATATCTATTCTTCAGCCAAGTAACTCTACTAATAAAAACTTACAGATATCCAAAGTATAACCCTCCTGGCTGTGTTATTCCTGCATGCTTTCTTCTGCCAGGAACTAAGCAAAAAATTGAAAGACACAAGGAAGTTTTTATTACAGATCTATTCTGGGGTTTGAAACCCCAAAAAATGTTAGTCTGACTTTAACTATGGACATTAATGAAAGAAATTCCATTTTTTGTTTCCCAGGAACAATCTGCAAGGTCTGTTCATTAGAGAAATATAGAAATGTGAACAGCAAGTCTGCTATGTATTTGGTAGAAAGATCCACGTGCATTCAGATCCAATTAACATGGTCACATCTCACCAAACAACAGTGACTATACATAGTGAGGGTCTATAAAATATTTACTGGCAAGGAGTTCATGCAAGGAGAAGGCTCATGGCAAGGAGAAGGCTCTCTCCACCAGTACCAAAACAGGGAAAAAGGAGAATTACCACAGCAGCAAGGAAAAGAGGGGAAGATGTTGCTAAGCAACTAGATGGTTCTGACAGCTAGGTTGGGGGGAGAGAAATAAAACTGAAGGGGAAGAGGGATTCAACTGAAAAACATTTTGTTTATGAGCAGTAAGGAGGGGACTGAGAGCCAGACCTTCAGCTGATGTAAATCAGCATAGCTCAAGTGACTTTGATGGAGCTAGGTCAGCCTATGCCAGCCGAGGATCTAGACTAAAACCTACAGGAACTGACAGATTAGATAGTGAAGACGTGAAGTAGCAAAGAAAATGGGAAAAGCAGCCACAAAAGCACCCAGTTGAATTTCACTAACTAAATGCCAAAACACCTCCCTTCTCTCTCCTAGGTGCCAGCTAGAACATGAGCTGCAGCAATACATCATCTTGGCTCCAAAAGACTTCTTGGCAACAGAAAGACAACTGACATGGACTCCTCCTGAAGTCTATGTGCATACAGTCTAAAATAATTCACTTTTTATATATGGATTTAACTCAGTGTGGTGAAGAACTTTATCCAATAAAGGGCACATCGTTTTAAAGGAATAAAAATCTTAAATTATATAAGAGGATGAGGCAGTTTTGAATTAAAGACACAGCAGCTAAGATTAAAACAAAACCAAATATGAAGAACCACGGTGTCTACTGGATAGAAGTCAGCACTGTAGGTTCTACTCTGGGTTTACCACTGACTCACTGTGTTACTCTTTACGCTATGTGCCTCCTTTTATGTGTCTGTAAAAGAGGCACAACAGCTACACCACAGGACTGATGAAGCATAATGAATGAATGTTTTTAACATGGTTTCGATATTCTTTGGTGAACAATATTATATAAAGTGCAAAAAAAAAAAAAAGTCTCATCATCACCATCACCAGACTGAGAGATACCACCAAAGGCTAATGACAACAACTCATAAGCCTGTACAAAACAGAAAAGTTCTAGAAGCAACTGTGAAAGTTCCTGGTTAGAATACTCATTAGCCTTCTCAGTGGTTTAAATGGAGCCCTTAGTAAAACACAAGTCCAGCCTGATGAGCTAACTGCAGCAGAGCTCTGAGCCCTTGGGACTTCAGAGTTAGTACATTTCTTGCTGCTTTCACTGTGTGCTGCTAAGAGCATATACAGAATACAGATGAAATCAGATGGCACAATTTGACTCAAGGCACCCCTGTACTCACCCCATATAGACTACTGCAATGATATCCGTATGCAATGAGTTATAAGGTATAATTGAAAAACTACCACCACATTGGTCAATAAAATAATTGTGAAATGTATTGTGACAATGTTCTCTGTGGAATTATATATTCTCACTGATATTATGCTTTAAAGTCTGTGACTTAAAGGTGTTTAAACCAGGCATGACAGTGGGAGCTGACAAACAGGTTTTCTCCAGACAAAGGAAAGAGGACAACACCTCAAACCAGCGGTAGCCAAATTCAATGGGCTATTCAACTGGGCAATTCATTTGTATTGGAGGTTGCAGGAAGAAAAGGTTTACATTGTAAAACTGCAGCAGGAAGCATAATGATGGAACACACCATGGGACACTTTTGATCACCTTCCCCCCGAGGAGATAGGAGACTGAACTTCAGGGGATCAATTTGATCCTTGAGACAAAGGCAGACTTTGAGATGTAAGGACACACCAAAAAACTTTAACTTAACCTTCACCTGAGGAGACAAGGAAAACCAGTGCCTTGGACTCTATGGATATCCTGGCTAAGAGAGTTAGCCAGCTATTGCCGGGAAAGGAAGATTGGTAAGGAAACTACTTTGAACAAAGACTGTAGCTTGATAAGTAAGGTCTTAGCCATTAGAAAGCACATTTTTACTTGTATTTGTCTGCTTTTATCTTTATTCCTTCTACTTGATATCACTTAACGTATTTTTTGTTAACTTGTTTTTTTTTACTAGAAACAAACTCAGTGCTGTGCTTGGAAGGAAGGGTGTGTTTACCCCAGTTGGGTTAATAAGCTCTAATGTATTGACTTTAAAAGAGCGCTGAACTTAGTATCCTCTGTGAATGTACAATGATAAGTCAGAGCATTGCAGAAAGATATCTCAGAGGAGTTCAGGGGGCTGACTTTTACCTGCTAGGCAAACTTAAGCTTGGTAGAGTCTTGAGGAGTTTGCTGGTGAGGAACACAGACTGGTATGGCAGGGAACTGTCACACAGTGTCATCTCCAGCAAAGCTCACTCTTGCTGAGGAAGTGAAGTAACACAATGGCTCACAGCTCTGAGTATCCGCAGAAGCATGTTACACACATCTGAGAATCAAAATTAGGGATTCCAAAATAAACAGACATACTGTAACAGGCATCTTACTCTGACAAGGAACAAGTACTATCTATTTTAGTACTACTGGAACTGAAAGTGTAAGGTTAGCATATGCCACCAAATAATTTCTCATTTGCTGTACAACTGTTAGAAAAAAGGTTAGATTACAAGCAATATCATTCAGCTTAAAAATAGTCTGTGTGGTTAGTGTGTCTATTCTATGTTCCAATTCCCCACTCTACAAGGATATTATATGTTTAAATTCTGAATAATTTAAATAGCAATAAGAAAATGCTATCTTTCATTAAAATTAGCCACTATTCTGGAGAATTAGAGAGTAGCAAATGTTGTAACTATCTTTAAAAAAATGCCAAGGGATGGGTGATCCTTGGAATTACAGAGCAGTAAGCCTTGCTTCTGTACCAGACATATCAGTTAAAACTAAAATTAAAAGTAAAGTTATACAACATCTAGAGGAACGTGATACAACCGGGACAAACCTACACAGCTTCAGTAAATGAAAAATGGTGCCTCTAATTTGCCAGGATTCTTTGATTGTGTCAAAAATTGTGGATAAAAGTGGTTGTACATAAGAACGGCCATACTGGGTCAGACCAATGGTCCATCTAGCTCAGTATCCTGTCTTCTGACATTGGTCAACGCCAGGTGCTCCAGAGGGAATGAACAGAACTGATAATCATCAAGTGATCCACCCCCTGTCGCCTATTCCTAGCTTCTGGCAAATAGAGGCTAGAGACACTTTGTCATTGTCTTAAATAAAGTCAAAGTCCCTCAACAAGAGGCTATTAAGAAAACTAAGGACCCTAACTCCCCTTGACTTCAGTGGGAGTTGGATTGTGCCCTATGTAATCACAGTCTGAAAGGTAAAGTATTTCAATGGACTAGAAACTGGCTAAAAGACAGCCAATAAAACAGAAATAAATGGTCATTTTCCACATGGAAAAAAGGTTAGTGCAGACTTTTGGGCACCCCACTAGTAGATAATGGGGTAGTGTAATGTATTTGTTAGTGATATAGAAAAGGCTTGAACAGTGAGGTGGCAAAATCTGCAGACTACACAGAATTATGTAGGTTAATCAAGATTAGAGACAACTGTACAGGACCCCAGTGGGACCTAACAAAGGTAGACACTCAAGCAGCATGATAGTAGATGCAAATTTATCTTGGCAAATTTAAGGTAATGTATATTGGAAGGAATAATTGGAACTGGTCATATGCATTACTGGGTTCTAAATTAACTGTGACCTATGTGCCACTGTGGACAGCTCAATGAAAACATCTGGCTGACGTGGGGATAGTCAAGAGAGAATATCTGTTCTGGATATATACAGAATGAGTAGAAACAAATACTTAATGTATTATAATGCAATTATGTATTATTAGGACACCCTCACCTTCACTAACATATACAGTTCTGATCACTCAATTTTAAATTTATTTAAAATAAATCCACAGAAATAAAAAAGTTCCAAAGATGAGCAGTAAAATTTATTACAGGAATGGAGACACTTCCATATGAGAAGAGACTGAAAAATATTGACTGAAAAATATTTGATATAGAGATAACAATAAGAGGGAACATGATAGATATATAAAATAGTGACTGGGGAGAGAAAGTCAACCAGGCACACCCTTTCGCTTAGTTTGCAGCAAGGGAGATTTAGGGTATGTCTACACTACGAAATTAGGTCGAATTTATAGAAGTCGGTTTTGTAGAAAGCGTTTTTATACAGTTGCGTGTGTGTGTCCCCACACAAAGGCTCCAAGTGCCTGTAGTCGGCGGACTGTGTCTACAGTACCAAGGCAACAGTTGACTTCCGGAGCTTTGCACTGTGGGTAGCTATCCCACAGTTCCCCCAGTCTCAACCGCCCATTTGAATTCTGGGTAGAAATCCCAGTGCCTGATGGGGCTAAAACATTGTCACGGGTGGTTCTGGGTATACATCATCAGGCCCCCATTCCCTCCCTCCCTCCTTCCCTCCGTAAAAGCAAGGGCAGACAATCGTTTTGCGCTTTTTTTTCTTGAGTTACCTGTGCAGATGCCATACCACAGCATGGAGCCCGCTCAGCTAACTGTCACCGTATGTCTCCTGGGTGCTGGCGGACGTGGTACTGCATTGCTACACAGCAGCAGTTTATTGCCTTTTGGCAGCAGTCAGTGTAGTATGACTGGTAGACGTCGTCGACGTAGTCCTGGGTGCTCTTTTAACCGGGCGCCTGGGCGAACATTGGAGTGACTCAGCCAGGTCATTTCCCTTTCAAGTTTCGTCTCATGGCGATTGAGTCCTACCGGCAGTGCACTGTCTTTTAATCTGCAGCTAGCAGAAAAGGATGGCCAGTAGTCATACTGCAACGTCTTCTGCCGAGCACCAGGAGGTTACGATGGCTAGCGGTTGTACTGCACGGTCTGCTGCCAGCATGATGTATAAAGATAGATGAAGTGGCTCAAAACAAGAAATAGACCAGATTTTTTTGTATTCATTTTCTCCTCCCTCCCTCAGTGAAATCAACAGCCTGCTAAACCCAGTTTTGAGTTCTATCCTTGAGGTTTTGAGTTCTATCCTTTAGGCGGCCATCCAGTTTCTCGCAAAGCCACCCTCTTTGTTGATTTTAATTCCCTGTAAGCCAGCCCTGTAAGCCATGTCGTCAGTCGCCCCTCCCTCCATCAGGGAAACAGCAGACAATCATTCCACGCCTTTTTTCTGTGCAGACGCCATAGCACAGCAAGCATGGAGCCCGCTCAGATCACTTTGGCAAGTAGGAGCACATTAAACACCACACGCATTATCCAGCAGTATATGCAGCACCAGAACCTGGCTAAGCGAAACCGGGCGAGCAGGCGACGTCAGCGCGGTGACGAGAGTGATGAGGACATGGACACAGACTTCTCTCAAAGCACGGGCCCTGCCAATGTGGGAATCATGGTGCTAATGGGGCAGGCTCATGTAGTGGAACGCCGATTCTGGGCTCGGGAAACAAGCACAGACTGGTGGGACCGCATAATGTTGCGGGTCTGGGACGATTCCAGTGGCTGCGAAACTTTCGCATGCGTAAGGGCTCTTTCATGGAACTTTGTGACTTGCTTTCCCCTGCTCTGAAACGCATGAATACCAAGATGAGAGCAGCCCTCACAGTCGAGGAGCAAGTGGCAATAGCCCTGTGGAAGCTTGCAACGCCAGACAGCTACCGGTCAGTCGGGAATCAATTTGGAGTGGGTAAATCTACTGTGGGGGCTGCTGTGTTGCAAGCAGCCAACACAATCAAAGATCTGCTGATATCAAGGGTAGTGACCCTGGGAAATGTGCAGGTCATAGCGGATGGCTTTGTTGCAATGGGATTCCCTAACTGTGGTGGGGCCATAGACGGAACCCATATCCCTATCTTGGCACCGGAGCACCAAGCCAGCGAGTACATAAACCGCAAGGGGTACTTTTCAATAGTGTTGCAAGCACTGGTGGATCACAAGGGACGTTTCACCAACATCAACGTGGGATGGCCGGGAAAGGTACATGACGCTCCCATCTTCAGGAACTTTGGTCTGTTTCAAAAGCTGCAGGAAGGGACTTTATTCCCAGACCAGAAAATAACCGTTGGGGATGTTGAAATGCCTATAGTTATCCTTGGGGACCCAGCCTACCCCTTAATGCCATGGCTCATGAAGCCATACATAGGCAGCCTGGAGAGTAGTCAAGAGCTGTTCAACTACAGGCTGAGCAAGTGCAGAATGGTGGTAGAATGTGCATTTGGACGTTTAGAGCGTGCTGGTGCAGTTTACAGACTCAGTTAGACCTCAGCGAAACCAATATTTCCACTGTTATTATTGCTTGCTGTGTGCTCCACAATATCTGTGACAGTAAGGGGGAGACGTTTATGGTGGGGTGGGAGGTTGAGGCAAATCGCCTGGCTGCTAGTTACGCACAGCCAGACACCAGGGCGATTAGAAGAGCACAGGAGGGTGCGGTGCGCATCAGAGAAGCTTTGAAAACCAGTTTCATGACTGGCCAGGCTACGGTGTGAAAGTTCTGTTGGTTTCTCCTTGATGAAATCCCCCGCCCCTTGGTTCACTCTACTTCCCTGTAAGCTAACCACCCTCCCCACCTCCCTTCCATCACCGCTTGCAGAGGCAATAAACTCATTGTTGCTTCACATTCATGCATTCTTTATGAATTCATTACACAAATAGGGGGATAATTACCAAGGTAGCCCAGGAGGGGTGGTGGAGGAGGGAAGGACAAGGCCACACATATAAAAGTTTAAAACTTATTGAATGCCAGCCTTCAGTTACTTGGGCAATCCTCTGGGGTTGAGTGGCTAGGTGGCCGGAGGCCCCCCACCACGTTCTTGTGCGCCTGGATGAGGAGGCTATAGAACTTGGGGAGGAGGGCGGTTGGTTACACAGGGGCTCTAGCAGCAGTCTGTGCTCCTGCTGCCTTTCCTGCAGCTCAACCATATACTGAAGCATATTAGTTTGATCCTCCAGCAGCCTCAGCATTGAATCCTGCCTCCTCTCATCATGCTGCCGCCACCTTTCAGCTTCAGCCCTCTCTTCAGCCCGCCACCTCTCCTCTCGGTCATTTTGTGTTTTCCTGCACTCTGACATTGTCTGCCTCCATGCATTCGTCTGTGCTCTGTCAGCGTGGGAGGACAGCATGAGCTCAGAGAACATTTCATCGCGAGTGCGTTTTTTTCGCCTTCTAATCTTCACTAGCCTCTGGGAAGGAGAAGATCCTGTGATCCTTGAAACACATGAAGCTGGTGGAGAAAAAAAAAAAGGGACAGTGGTATTTAAAAAGACACAGTTTATAGAACTCTCTCACAGTAAACCTTGCTGTTAACATTACATACATAGCACATGTGCTTTCATTAAAAGGTCGCATTTTGCCTCCCACCACCGCGTGGCTAACAGCGGGGAACATTTCTGTTCAGCCATAGCCAAACAGCCCAGCAGGAACGGGCACCTCTGAATGTCCCCTTAAGAAAAGCACCCTATTTCAACCAGGTGACCATGAATGATATCACTTCCTGAGGATAACACAGAGAGACAAAGAACAGATGTTGTTTGAATGCCAGCAAACATACACTGCAATGCTTTGTTCTACAATGATTCCCGAGTATGTGCTACTGGCCTGGAGTGGTAAAGTGTCCTACCATGGTGGATGGAATAAGGCTGCCCTCCCCAGAAACCTTTTGCAAAGGCTTTGGGAGTATATCCAGGAGAACCACGAATGCCAGGGCAAATTAATCATTAAACATGCTGGCTTTTAAACCTGGTATAGTATTTTAAAAGGTACACTCACCAGAGGTCCCTTCTCCGCCTGGTGGGTCCGGGAGGCAGCCTTGGGTGGGTTCGGGGGGCCTTGGCTCCAGGTCCAGGGTGAGAAACAGTTCCTGGCTGTCGGGAAAACCGGTTTCTCCGCTTGTTTGCTGTGAGCTATCTACAACCTCATCATCATCGTGTTCCTTGTCCCCAAAACCTGCTTCCTTCCATCTCCATTGAAGGAGTCAAACAACACGGCTGGGGTAGTGGTAGCTGAACCCCTAAAATGGCATGCAGTTCATCATAGAAGCGGCATGTTTGGGGCTCTGATCCAGAGCGGCCGTTCGCCTCTCTGGTTTCTGGTAGGCTTGCCTCAGCTCCTTAAGTTTCACGCGGCATTGCTTCGGGTCCCTGTTATGGCCTCTGTTCTTCATGCCCTGGGAGATTTTCACAAATGTTTTGGCTTTTCGAAAACTGGAATGTAGTTCTCTTAACACGGATTCCTCTCCCTATACAGCGATCAGATCCCATACCTCCCGTTCGGTCCATGCTGGAGCTCTTTTGCGATTCTGGGACTCCATCATGGTCACCTCTGCTAATGAGCTCTGCATGGTCACCTGCAGCTTGCCACACTGGCCAAACAGGAAACTGAAATTCAAAAGTTCGCGGGCCTTTTCCTGTCTACCTGGTCAGTGCATCTGAATTGAGAGTCCTGTCCAGAGCAGTCACAATGGAGCACTCTGGGATAGCTCCCCGAGGCCAATACCATCTAATTGCATCCACAGTACCCCAAATTCGACCCAGCAAAACCGATTTCAGCGCTAATCCCCTTGTCGGGAGTGGAGTAAGGAAATCGATTTTAAGAGCCCTTTAAGTCGGAAAAAAGGGCTTCGTCATGTGGACGGGTGCAGCGTTACCTCGATTTAATGCTGCTAAATTCGACCTCAATGCCTAGTGTAGACCAGGGCTTAGCATATTCAAGTACCGCCACATCCTGCTCTACCTGAAGAGGGGCAAGAACCACCACGCATGATGTAGCTGTCATCCAGTAGCTGCATCTGCCAGTGTTGAGGGACCCTGGGGTTCCCAAACAAATCTGCTTCCACTGATTGTGGGTAGATAAGGCAGAACCTCAGTTTCCTCCTACAGTCACCTGCTGTGGGAAAAGGAACAGACCCAAGGTTTCCCTGAATGGGTTCTCCACTCCGTCAACACAGGAGCAGAACTAGCTAGCTGCAGCAGTATTCCAAACAGGGTTGTAGCTAGTACCCTTTCAGAATGCACTGTGGCAAATTTATTTTTAAAGAATCACTACAGGAACCAGGCTACAGAGATTACCCCTCTCCATAGCACTTTTTCTGCTAGCACGGTTGTAACACTGTCGGTAGTACTGTGCATTTTCATACATCTCAGAATATAAACAGTTCTTCTTTATACATACTTGCTCTTTCCCTTAAGGGTAAACTGCAGTGAATAGTTCTAAATGCCTCAGATGGCTAAACAAAATGTTTACTAGCACAAATGAACACTGTATTTCCAAAACAGTTTTTCAAAATACCTGTCCCAACTTCACTACTTCTGGAACTGGATAATGCTAGTCTCTCTTGGTTCAGATTTTAATGATCCTCCAAACAAGAACCTCTGCTGACAAATTAAGGTACAGGAGCTGCATTTCACTAACTGGAAGCAAAGGCCTTGATTTTTCAAAATTATTGTACGGAAAATTATTTCAAAAACTTTTTTTGTTAATTTATCACTGTAAAATTAACAAAAAAAGTTGTTTAAAAACAAAAAAAATTAAAATGATTTTGAAAATAATTCCATGTGCATTCAAATAGCTAGAAGCTTTTCTTACATCCCAACCTACGTCAGATTCTTAAAGTGGTGGGTATGTTTGATCAATCTTTTATCAAGTTAAGACCTGGTTTTTAAGACCAAGCAAAGATCTTTGCAGTTTTTAATAATAATGTACTGTGTTTTGAAATTAAAGTTAGCAATTAGAATTTTCCATTGAAGAAAGAGTGCACAAAAGCTTGCAGTTCCATAAAACAGCATGAAAACATCCCAGTTAGAACTGTGGAAAATTTTCAAATCAAAATGAAAAAGCAGCTGAAACTTAGGTGAATCTGTATAATTTGCTTTCTGATTAAAATTATGAAAAATTTAGTAGACTTGCATAGTTTCTACCTGACCCAGACAACAACTACTGACTTCAGCTGAGTTTTGGTTTTAAAATTTGGTTAAATGAAAACCCAAAAAACTCAGAGCAAAATTCAGGACCTCAAACCAAAGAGTAGTTTCATATCATCAGAGGTGCGCTCTCCACACCATTTTCATGCAGCAGCTAAAATGTTGTCAGTTTACTGCACATAGCTTACTCAACATAAAATTCAAGAAGCAAGACATTCTTGGAAATAGACCAAGACGACAATGCTGCAACTAAAGATCTAACCAGCACATGTGTTTCAATTAGTTAAATTAGGGTTTTAAGGAACGTCAACTTGAGAGCTAATAAGCGTGCTGCTTTCTTGGAGCTGGTTACGTTGATGTTTTGATATCTAGAACATTACTATTTGGAAATATTTTCTAAGTAAAAGTTAAACATTTATTTGTTATTCAATAACAATACGTTTACGCTGTATAAAACTTTCGCACTTTCCATACCATAAAGAGCTTACAGAATGGAGACAGATGTAGAAAGAAAACACACTGGGAAACCCAAAGCAAGGAATCGCTTTAGAGAATTTTTATTGTAATAGGGTAGGTTTTTTTGCTTTTTTTAGATTTATACTTAAAGAAATAAAAAGCCTTATGATCCATCAGTAAAAACAAATCCTCCTGCTATTACCCACCCTGCTCCTCACAAAAACCAAAACATTAAACTGCATGTGGCAAAATAATGAGAGTAATTACATCTGAAAATAATTCATAAAGTGTTCCTGGTTTAAAAAAAAAAGAGGAAAAAAAAGAAAAATAATTTTTAAATATTGCTTTAAGGTTGCCCGTGTCTGCTTAACAGAATGACTCCCATGTTGTTTTAGACCAGTGATAATCAGACTGAAGCTTGTGGCTCTTTAATGCATCTCCTGCTCTTTGCAGCACAAGACTAATGGCATTTAATAGGAAGTTCTTGTGTACTCTCTTCATATATATTCTTTATAATACTTGGCTTTTTAAATGTTTTTTTTTACAATTCTGGACTTCTCTCCTTTGTATTGACCCATCATCTTTTCTGTCTATCAGCCATGTTCTTTCCACAGACATTTAACTAACAGCAAAGTTACCGATCAAGGACCGCCCTGATCCTTACCTGTGGGCATGATGCTGCAGCCACTCAGTTTAGGTAACAGCAATCTGGCTATTGGTGCACAACATTCAATTATTCTAATGAATCTTACTGTATATTCAGAAATCTGAACGAGAAGGAAAATAATATTTATTTTACTGCATTGAATTATTTCAAATAAAAATGCTGTAACTTTTTAGGGTGGTTCTAGGGATACCTTCCTTAGCTCTCGCAGATTACATCCATGCTATTCCTAGCTCTAAAACTCTTGAAGGATGCTTAGAAATAGCCCGTATTTGTGACATGCCATGCTACTCTGCCAGTTTCTCTCTTTATTTGGCTATTTGCTTTTGCTAGATATTATTTCTTTAAATTAAAAATAGTTCCTGCTTGAGCGTAATCTTTTTGGAATCCCTCAAGGGATTCACCATACAGCTGATTTGATTCTATTTAATTTGATTTTTGAGCTTCTCGTGATTATTACCAGAAGAGACAGTAAAAGCACAATATTTATGTTGGCTAATATGAATTTAAATTGTTACCTTTAACTGATTATATGAATAGATCCTGTGCTTAAATGCAGACCTAAAATGTCATTGGTTTAGAAAGAGTCAATCTTTCACCCCTCTAAATACCACTGACATTATCCCCCTTTTCATCTAGCATTAGGTTTTTCCCATTACAAAAGAATGTTCCCTTCCCACTGTTACTTTATATGCCTTCCCTTGCCTGAACCTTTATATTAATATTTTGATTATAACTAAAGTGTTATTATGGAACAGCCCAGCATCAGAAACCAACAAAGTTTCCATACTATAGGCAAACAGGATTAAAAAAAAAAAAAAGTACAGTTTTTCTGTGAAACGTTATACTGTGTAAAAATCACCCAATATTCTTTTGGGATTAATTAAGGGGGAACAGGACCTTGATAAAATCCAGTTCTACAATTGCTTACAAAGGAGACCTCTATTAAAATTCCTTTCTCCCCTTTGCAGTAACAACACAGGTAGGGGAGTACAAACTTCATCATGAGATTCTGCCTGCAATTATTTATAATGGCTTCTCCCACAGAAAATTGGTCAGAGACCTGCCAGTCATCCCATATGTCCTTGCCCCTCTAAACCAGTCGTGCTCAAACTTTACCTATTGCACCCACCTTACCTGTAATTGACTCTGTCTGTGTCCCCCCTCCATTACTGTACAGTTGGCTCAACAGAGCTTGGACTGAAGGCAGAGCTGGGGGCTGAACTGGGGATGTGGAAGGAGCTGGGTCTATGAAAAGGAGCTGGTCTAGGGATGGAGAGGGGAATGACAGCAGAGCTTTGGTTAAGGGCACAGTGGACGTGGACGCTCCCTCCCTGACCCCTGTAGAGGCTGGCCCAGGTCCTGCTGCATATCCCCGCCCCAAACATTCCTCCGTGTCACCCTAGGGGGGAGGGTTGCCAACTGTCTAATCACACAAACCCAAACATTCTTGCCTTGCCCACCATCCCTGTCCCTGCCCCTTCTCAAGGCCCCGCCCCGTTCATTCCATCCCCTCTCCCTCTGTTGCTCATTCTCCTTCACCCTCACTCACTTTCACCGGGCTGCACCAGGCTTTGGGCAGGGGCCGAGAGGTTTGGTGTGTGTGTGGGGGGGCTCCAGACTGAGCCTGGGGTAGGGGGTTGGGGTGCAGGAGGTGTGGGGTATAGGCTCCAGGACAGAGTTTGGGTGCAGGAGATGGCTCTGGGCTGGGGAAGGAATGCAGGAGGGGGTGCGGGTTCTGGGAGGGAATTTGGGTGCAGGAGGGGGTTCAAGGCTAATGCAGGAGGGGTAAGGGGTGTAGGCTCCAGCCGGGAGGCTCTTACCTCAGGCAGCTGCTTTAGGCACCACCCCCACAGCTCCCTTTGGCCACAGTTCCCGGCCAATGGAAGCTGCAGAGTCAGCGCTTGGGGTGGGGCAGTGCACGGAGACCCCCCTAGACCCCTCCCCCAAGGACCGCAGGGACACGCCAGCTGCTTCTGGAAGCGGTGCGGGGCCAGGGTAAGCAGGGAGCCTGCCTTAGCCCCTCTGTTCCGCTGGACTTTTACAGCCTAAAAATCTCCTGGTTTGGCTTCAATAGCCTTCAAGAGATAGAGCCCAATACTGGGAGACTACTGGCAAAACCTGGAAGGTTGGCAACCCTACCTGAGGTGTCCTACGTGCTTCACAGAAGATGGAGAAGAACAGTCCTTTCCTCAGAGAGTTTGCAATCTAAACCCTATGCCATATGGTACGTAATTTTTTGTTTGTGCAAACCAAGGACATATCCCCACAAATATCCATTTTATTAGCACAGACCCCAATATGTGGCTGTATTATAAGTTATCTACGTTAATAAAGTTTTTATTCCAACTGTTAGTTTGGACCGAGAATGATCAGACTGAGATAAAGTGTAAGTGGCTTTTTTCTGGCTTCTATATCAACAAAATAAAGAGATGTTCTCAGAACCCCTTCTGTAAATTTATAAAGTGGGACTGATGTTTAAACTAGGGCTGTCAAGTGATAAAAAAATTAATCGTGATTAATCACTGTTAAACAATAATAGGATATCATTTATTTAAATATTTTTGATGTTTTCTACATTTTCAGATATATTGATTTCAATTATAACAGAATACAAAGTGCACAGTGGTCACTTCATTTAATTATTTTTTATTACAAATATTTGCCTTGTAAAAAACAAGAACTAGTATTTTTCAATTCACCTAATACAAGTACTGTAATGCAATTATCTTTATCATGAAAGTTGAACTTACAAATGTAGGAATAGGTACAAAAATAACTGCATTCAAAATAAAATATAAAACTTTAGAGCCTACAAGTCCAATCAGTCCTACTTCTTGTTCAGTCAATTGCTCAGACAAACATTTGTTTACGTTTGCAGGAGATAATACTTCCAGCTTCTTGTTTGCATCACCTGAAAGTGAGAACAGGTATTCTCATAGCACTGTTGCACCCAGCGTTGCTAGATATTTACACGCCTGATGCGCTAAAGATTCATATGTCCCTTTCATGCTTCAACCACCATTCAGAGGACATGCATCCAGGCTGATGATGGGTTCTGCTCAATAACAATCCAAATCAGTGCGGGCAAATGCATGTTCATTTTAATTATCTGAGTCAGATGCCACCAGCAGAAGGTTAATTTTCTTTTTTGGTGGCTCGGGTTCTGTATTTTCCACATTGGAATGTTGCTCTTTAAGCTATCTGAAAGCATGCTCCACACCTTGTCCCTCTTAGATTTGGGAAAGCATTTCAGATTCTTAAACCTTGGGTCAAGTGCTATAGCTATCTTTAGAAATCTCACATTGGTACCTTCTTTGTGTTTTGTCAAATCTGCAGTGAAAGTGTTCTTAAAACAAACGTGCTGAGGCATCATCCGAGACTATTATAACATGAAATATATGGCAGAATGCGGGTAAAATAGAGCCAGAGACACACAATTCTCCCACAAGGAATTCAGTCACAAATTTAATTAACACATTATTTTTTTAACGATCATCATCAGCATGGAAGCATGTCCTCTGGAACGACTG
Source organism: Dermochelys coriacea (assembly GCF_009764565.3). Classification (NCBI taxonomy): domain Eukaryota; kingdom Metazoa; phylum Chordata; order Testudines; family Dermochelyidae; genus Dermochelys; species Dermochelys coriacea. The sequence continues at coordinate 55,589,782 of NC_050075.1, read as the reverse complement.
CTGAAGCATGAAGGTCCATAGGAACGTTTGGCATATCTGACACATAAATACCTTGCAATGTCGGCTACAAAAGTCCCATAAGAATGCCTGTTCTTACTTTCTGGTGATATTGTAAACAACAAGTGGGCAGCATTATCTCCCATAAATGTAAACAAACTTGTTTGTCTTACGATTGGCTGAATGAGAAGTAGGACTAAGTGGACTTGTAGGCTCTAAAGTTTTGCATTGTTTTGTTTTTGAGTGCAGTTATGTAACAAAAAAAAATCTACCTTTGTAAGTTGCACTTTCATGATAAAGGGATTGCACTACAGTATTTGTATGAAGTGAACTGAAAAATAGTTTCTTTTATCATTTTTACAGTGCAAATATTTGTCATTTAAAATAATTATATAAAGCAAGCAGTGTAAATTTTGTATTCTGTGTTGTAATTGAATTCAATATATTTGAAAATGTAGAACATCCAAAAATATTTAATAAATTTCAATTGGTATTCTATTGTTTAACAAGGAGATTAAAACTGCGATTAATTTTTTAAATCATGATTAATTTTTTTGCATTAATCACGTGAGTTAACTGTGATTAATTGACAGCCCTAGTTTAAACTAAAGGTCCTGTACAGGGATTCTCTAACACAGACCAATACAGTCTCTTGTGCTGGTGAGGCTTAGGTCAGGATTAGAAGCTACTGTATATTTCTTGTGTATAATACTACTTCTGCAGAAACATGATTTCTCCAGGCATCGCTAACAGCCAAAAAATTAACCATGCAAAAATTGAAATCTCCACTAATCCCTTAAATCAGGAAGTGACTTAAAAGGATTAGGAGCTGAGGCCATCTTTTGAGTGAGTTCCTTATAGTATCCTATGTAAATTAGACAGTTTCAAATTTATTAGAGCATAAGCTTTCGTGAGCTACAGCTGTAGCTCACGAAAGCTTATGCTCTAATAAATTTGTTAGTCTCTAAGGTGCCACGGGTACTCCTTTTCTTTTTTCGAATACAGACTAACACGGCTGCTACTCTGAAACCTAGACAGTTTCAATCATACTTAGATATTGTCCTTTGATAATTTTAACTTTACCTCAAAACAAACGTACATTACATCCTTTATTAACATTTGTAACATACTGCGTTGTTTAATATCTGAAACTCATTTAGATGATACAAATACACTCACCCATTATGTATTTGTATAAATATTTTAAAAATTTTTTAAAAATTTTAAAACCTTAGTTGTTTAATTTTTTCCAACAACAGCTGGAGTTTCTGCCAAGTAGCGGAAAACCCAAAGGAGTAGGAACTCTTTTAGGAAGGCATCATGTCTTCAAATGGATTATAAAACTCCTAGCACTGAGGGGGCTCAAATAGGGCCTCTGGATTCTACTGTCACAAATATTAAATCATAATTAAAATGGAGGTTAACTGATTGTCCTAAACATATCCTTTAAACATCAGCTAAAAAGGTATCCTCTGTTTTTTCCACCAAATGCATCCGATGAAGTGAGCTGTAGCTCACGAAAGCTTATGCTCTAATAAATTTGTTAGTCTCTAAGGTGCCACAAGTACTCCTTTCTTTTTACTCTCATAATAAGTGTCACGATAACACAGCATATCTTTGTGCTCTATAAATTAGATTGTGTGAGACAAAAATATAAGATCATATGATCAACTGTTACCATGCACACAACTCCAGTTTCTGCTCCTAACCTATACACCAAATTACAGTTTAATACAGTCAAACAATGTTTTCCCTGGAAATAATAGCTATGGTATTGAATCTGATATAAGAAGCAGCCTCATTCTTTAGCTGCATAAAATAACTTTTAAAATAAACACATTATAGATTTTTACATAGGTTATGTATTTAAAGAAAACTCTGAACACAATTAAACTAAAATAACCACATTACCAATATTATAGCCATAAGATTCATGAGCTTTGAAAAATAAAGATATACACAGAGACAGACCAAAGAGTAGAAGCTCTGAGTGAATGCTAAGAACAGTTTGTAAATCAAAACGGGTCAGTGCCTAAAATAAAACCAAGAGCTTCCCCAAATTCCTGAAGTGTCCTCAAATTCTAATGCACAAGTGTATTAGTCACTGAGACAATTAAATTAGAATTCTTAGCACAAGAAAGAGGCTGCTTACCAAAAGCACCAATACAGGTTGGTGGCAAAGAGATTAAAAGTAGAAAAGAAAGTGACTTGCTAGCCTTGTACTACTACTTCAACACTTTTGGTTGGACGTGCTCACAACAAAGTGCTCACAACAAAATGTCAGTCTTAATACCACTCAGAAATGTACCAGATTTGCCTAGAAATGCCAAAGGTTGTGGGAAACAGAGAAGAGTAGGATAAAAATCTGGAAATTCTTAGTCTACACTTTATTGGTCTCTTAAATGTTTATTTTGTAACACAGGAAACACTGAGAAATACAAAATGAAAACATTCTTTTTATGTTTACAAACAACTCAAAAATTGCTGCACAAAATCTATAAATACTTCTACTCAACTGATCAAAGGATAATCTTGGTTTTCTGCCATGTGCAACATTATTGAAGTAGCATCATCATCTTTGGAAGAATCCTAGGATATGTATGTGTTTTCCCTAGCATCCTCCAAAATTATCCCCTAGAGATCAGGACTTTAGTTTTAACGGATGAAGTGTTTAATTCTTACAAGTCACACAATCAGCTCAGTGAAATGGCACTCCCACAGGAAAACAGTCAAATGACCTATTCGCAACAGAAAAACCCTCCTGCAATTGTTTAACATGACCTTGTTTCTTTTACAAAACACAGGGCATAATTCAATATTTATAGAGCACATGTTCTAATACACTCAAATTACGTTGCTGGTACAGAGAAACAGTAGCATTCTGAAACAAAGTCTAACCGCTTCTATAAAGTAAAACTGCAAACGAAGAGACTCAAGATACCAGTAAGAATTATGTTACATTTACAAATATCCTCCAACTATAGAGTTCCACTAATGAAAAGAAGCTAAAAGTTTATGTTTAAAAATCCACACCTTTATCACATAGCATCCATCATTAAAGCATGATTTGACTGTAGAAAGTACCTGGGGGGAAGATGCATCCTTATTCAACAATCTGTTTCCTGTAAAATTTACAAAAAACAAAACATAGGTTTTACTAAATTGTACTCCTGTTAGAAATGGTAACCTCAAAAAGACATTTTTTTATTTACAATATTTAATGAGGGCCTACTGGATCTTTCTCCTGTATGTTGGCTTATCTTAGAAATATTTGGAGTAATAAGTCTTATCTTCCTTTTTTTGGTTGGACAATTCTTTGGAAAAAAAACAAGGAACTGAGGATGCTCTCTCTGCAGAGAGGACGAGAGAAAGAACAAACCACACATGACAAATGTTAGTCATGTTGCTTAGTGCACTACTGGAAGGTGCACAAATACTATGGTGATGAGCTCTGTATAAGAATCTATACAGCACAGAAGAGAATAGTGCATATAGAATAGAATAACTTTCAGTTAGAGGAGCTGAGATGTTGAAACTTATACAGTCTTTCATCTCAGCTATTTATCAGGGATTTGAGATAGTATCACCTATCTTTCATATCACTTTTAATCTGTAAATCTCAAAGCACTTTACAAAGGAGATTGGTACAATTATCCCCATTTTACAGATAAAAAACTGAGGCACAGAGAGGCAAGGTGACTTGTCCGTGGTCAGTGGCAGAGCTAGGAATAGAACCCATTTTCCCTGAGTCCCGGGGTCAGTCTTCAATCCACTAGGTCACACCATACATAGGTGTTAACAAAAATGAACAAAGCAAAAACAATTGTAACCCCCAAGGAGATTAGCTAGATTCCTGGGGCTCTGTCTGCTGGCAGCTCAGGGAGAGGGAGTCAAGGCAAGCTCAGAGTCTTCCTGGCAACCAATAGGTAGTGTCAGGGTTCCTTTCCCACTCTGAACTCTGGGTACAGATGTGGGGACTTGCATGATAGACCCCCCTAAGCTTATTCTTACCAGCTTAGGTTAAAAACTTCGCCAAGGTACAAACTTTGCTTTGTCCTTTAACAGTATGCTGCCACCACCAAGCATTTTAAACAAAGAACAGGGAAAGAGACCACTTGGAGACATCTTTCCCCAAAATATCCCCCCAAGCTCTACACACCCCCTTTCCTAAGTATATCCTAACCAATTTGTTACAAAATTATCAAAGACCCAAATCCCTAGATCTTGGAACAATGGAAAAATCAGTCAGGTTCTTAAAAAAAGGATTTTTTTAAAAAAAAAAGGTAAAAATCATCTCTGTAAAATCAGGATGGAAAATACTTTACAGGGTATTCAGAGTCAAAAACACAGAGAATCCCCCTCTAGGTAAAACCTTAAAGTTACAGAAAACAGGAATAAACCTCCCTCTTAACACAGGGAAAATTCACATAAAACAAAAGAAACTAATCTGCTTTGCCTGGCTTACCTATATTGGTTGCAATATTGGAGACTTGGATTAGGATGGGTTGGAAAGATGGATTTCTATCTGGCTTCTCTCAGTCCCAAGAGAGAGCAACACGTAAACAAAGAGCACAACAAAAGCCTTCCCCCCCCACCTAGATTTGAAAGTATCTTGTCCCCTTATTGGTCATTTGGTTCAGGTGCCAGCCAGGTTAGCTGAGCTTCTTAACCCTTTACAGGTAACAGGATGTTGCCTCTGGCCAGGAGGGATTTTATAGCACTGGATACAGAAAGGTGGTTACCCTTCCCTTTATATTTATGACAGGGAGTAAGATGCCCTTCCCAAGAAATTCAGGAAAGGGGAGAAGCCATTTTTGAGTCAGTCTGGAACCAGCCAGGGTAAGGGCAGGACTGGCTGTATGGGGAGCTGGTGAGTCCCAGGCCTGCATGCAGGGTTCCCCCTGAAAACTGGCCTCTAGGGATCTGAAAGCAGGATCCCTCAGCTGGGATCTTCCTTCTCCACTGATGATTCCCAGTTTGTAGAGTTTTGCTGGGAAACTTCCCCAGCCAGGCTGAGTTACCCCTTCAGCTCCCTAGGTGAGACCAGTCACCACATGGTCAGCTCTGCTCTGCCTGCTAGTTCAGGGCTGCTGCCTGCTGTGTGTGGGTCTGGATGCTGGGCTAGGAGACTATAGTTTGGATTTTAGTACAGTTGTGTAATCTGCACCTTGAGCCCTGCCCCCTTTGTGGTGAGGGGAAATCCTGGGACCTAAGCAGCCTGATTCCTGCCTGAAGAGGATCCCTGCCAGCAGAGATCAGCCCCTCCGTAGTGACAGAGGAGTCCAGAGTCATCTCTGAACCTGAGGATCATTCATGGAGTTTGTGAGTGCACCATCTTTTAGTTAATCAGTCAGGGAATTTGTTTTGACCTGTGGAGCGATTTACCACCTTCTTAGACTCCCTCTGCAATCTCTCTCCATCTGTGTCAGCGTGTCTCCCTAGAAAGCTTCTGACAATTGACCCTCCCCTTCTCCCTCTAAGGGTACGTCTTCACTACCTGCTGAATCAGCGGGTAGTGATCAATCTATCGGGGATCAATTTATTGCATATCTATTTATCGCGTCTCGTCTAAATGCGATAAATTGATCCCCAAATCGATGCCTGTACTCCACCTCAGCAGAAGGAGTAAGCGGAGTCCACGGGGGAACCGCTGTGGTCAACTCGCCGTCGTGAGGACGGCCAGGTAAGTCAAACTAAGATACTTCGACTTCAGCTACGTGAATAGCGTAGCTGAAGTTACATATCTTAGTTCCAACCCTGCCCCTAGTGTAGCCCAGCCTAAGAAGCACTTTTTAGTTCTTTAGTATTTTGATCTCCAGGTTCCTAGCTCTGGCAAAATATGGCTACAAACGCGTGAGAGATAGGATTCCTGAAGCTAACAATTTGCCCCATTGTCTTCCAAGTGTGTGCTGGGTTGTTCATATATAGAGTTATTGTGTTACGTTCCTGTTTGCTCTTCCTATAGACCCCCCTCTATTAAGTTAGCTGAATATAGGCATGCAGGAAATTCTAATAGTCTAATACACCATAACTTTGCCTTGCTGACCGAGTCACATGCAGTGTTCATAAAATTGTTACATCTCAGTATTCATTACATTATAACATATCAGCTCCACATCTGTCACATAGGGTACAATTAGTTTTTGAGAAGTTGCCTTCTATTGGAAAGCTAACTCAGTTGTAACTATCTTTAGCCTCCTTTTCCTATCTACCTTTGTGGAGCTCCCCATGCCAGTCCCTTTAGGCTCCCTAACATTCCTTGGTTGATTATTCCTTATCCATCAGTTCTGTGTTAGCTGCAGGGAAGTTTCACTTGCATAGGTAGCTCATAAAACAGAGTAGCATTGGGAAAATTAAATCTTGTCTGCACTTGAACCACCACAGGGCTGTCTGGCACAGTTAGGGCCTCCCTATTAAAACCACTGGCTTTTGTGTTTCAAGTATGAACAGAACAAACACAGACAATTATAGAACAATGCAGGGAATCGTAAAACACAGGCTAGGTAATCCAAATTCTATTCTGCCACTCAAACCCAGGGTCATGGTTCTATGTCCATGTTGTCCTGTCTATAGTATAAACAGAAAACTGCTAACACTGACCAAATGTACAAGACAGCCATGGTTGGGACAATTAGTGTAGACAAGACTTTGGGTAATGAATGCAGGCAAACTATGAGAGAGACAATGGAATGGGAGGAAAACAGCCCGCTGCCTGCCTGGGGTTCCATTCATCCAGACAGGCAGTAGGCTGAGCGGGACTGGCAGCTGGGACCCCGGCTGGCAGCAGAGTGCTGCCAGAAATCAGCTCACATGCCACCTTTGGCACGCATGCCGCAGGTTGCCAACCCCGCACTAGCTAAACACTTTGTATTTGTATCTTTTTCCTATATGCGTGCTCTTTTATAGAATGTTTCTGGCAGATTAAAGACCAAAAATAAGTACTGTAATATTTTGAAAAGGGAAAATATTTGTTTGTCATTCATGTGTTTTTGGAGTCTCTAGATTGTGGTGTGCAGGGGTGTTTCTCTTATGTGCAGAAGTGTTTTTGGTTTACAAAGGTAGCACCTCTGTTAAAAAATGGGCCGCAGTAAGAGTTCCAAATTAGCTCAGAAAAATGCCAACACAATTCACAGGGCCTCAAAGCAGACAGATGTAAGAGTAGACCAGAGTGTATGTCAGAGGTGAGGGAGGGGAGGGGAGAAGTTAGTTCTATGCAATTTAATAACTATTTGCACTTCTATAGCACCTACCAGAAGAATTCAAATAGCATTACAAACATCACCAAATATAATTTAAACAGCTCTGTGAAGTCAGCAATGTTGTGGGCATTCAGTAAATCTGAAAACAATTTGGCATGGGGATCTCAAACTGAAGCACCCAAAATTAAAAGGAAGCTAATCTGTGACAAGGCCAAAATATAACCATAGTCTCCTCACCAATCTTGTGCACTTAAATGAGCAGCTTCAAGAGGCACAATTCTGTTAAATTCAGGTGCATAGGGCAAGTTGTTCAGGGAGGCAAGGGAAGGAGAAGTGACTGCACACAAAGCAATGCCAGACATTTATCAACAAGGAGAGATGCACAGTGACTGATATTACATATAACAAACAGAATTAGTAACAGATCTAGACACGCTTTCTTGTAGATAAATGTGAACCATACAATGATGTGAAATGTTCTAGAAGGGACTTGCCGGAGCCACTTTTTAAAATTCTGCCACAGAATTGAAGGACAGGTTGGAATGACTTCCCTGCCTCTGATGGTGCCCGCCCATATAGATACAGCTGAAGCACCCCTGGAAGAAAGGACTTATCTCTGTGAGTCATAAAATATGTTTCTGCAGAACACAACGTTTGGCCTTTACAAGAATATTTTAAATGGCTAAAATACTTGAGGGAGGAGAGTTGTTACCCCCCACAACAACTTTTCTTCATATACACGCTGATTTCAAACTGCTCAACTGAAACCCTGTGCGATGTATCAACAAACTCCACATATTTTCAAGAACTAAGTGAAAATACTGTTTCCCTCCTGTCAAGGTTCCTTCCCCCCTCTGAACTCTAGGGTACAGATGTCGGGATCTGCATGAAAGACCCCCTAAGCTAATTCTTACCAGCTTAGGTTAAAACTTCGCCAAGGTACAAACTTTGCCTTGTTCTTGAACAGTATGCTGCCACCACCAAGAATTTTAAACGAAAAACAGGGAGAGAGACCACTTGGAGATGTCTTCCCCCAAATATCGCCCCAAGTCCTACACCCCCTTTCCTGGGGAAGGCTTGATAATCATCCTCACCAATTGGTACAGGTGAAACACAGACCCAAATCCTTGATCTTAAGAACAATGAAAAAGCAATCAGGTTCTTAAAAGAAGAATTTTAATTAAAGAAAAGGTAAAAGATCACCTCTGTAAAATCAGGATGGTAACACCTTACAGGGTAATCAGATTCAAAACATAGAGAATCCCTCTAGGCAAACCTTAAATTACAAAAAGACACAAACAGGAATACACATTCCCTTCAGCTGAGCTTTTTTTACCAGCTATTAACAAAAGTATATACACAACGCATTTTCTAGCTAGATTACTTACTAACTTAACAGGAGTTGAAGGCTTGCATTTCTGATCTGTTCCTGGCAAAAGCATCACACAGACAGACAGAACCCCTTTGTTCCCCCTACTCCAGATTTGAAAGCATCTGTCCCCTCATTGGTCATTTTGGGTCAGGTGCCAGCGAGGTTATCTTAGCTTCTTAACCTTTTACAGGTGAAAGGGTCTTGTCTCTGGCCAGGGGGGATTTTATAGCACTGTATACAGAAAGGTGGTTATCCTTCCCTTTATATTTAAGGCACCTTCTTAATAGTTGCAAAATATTTTTAATTTGCTGCTTACCATTTTACCGCTCTCCACTTTGTAAACACACCTCCTGAAAGCATGTCTGAAAACCTCAGTGTACTCTGAGACTTATTTGCAATAACACTTGGAAAATATCAATAATATCAATATTATTCCATTGTGTACATGCTTTTGGGGTAATAATGTACTGAACAAACAAGAAAGCTTGTGTTATGTAGAAAGCATCTAGGGGAAGTGTCTAAGACTTCTGGGTGTGAAATTCAGGGGTTTAGTCTTCCGTTGGTTGAAATTACTTGAAAACTGATGCAATTTGTACTGAACATAGTCAGAAAACTTCAGAGTATTGACCACTATCCACACACACACACACACACAGCCCACACCACCCACACACACAGAGAACTGAAATTCTAGGATTAGGAGACGCTTCCTCTTGGATCATTCCCATCAGGTACAGAGATAACAAACCCTTTTTGGTTCGAGCTTAAATGATCAAATTAAACTCCCATGTTAAACAAACTGTTTGCAGCTGTGATCATGGGAGGTATTGTCAGGAATGGGACAGAAACTGGATACTTTCTCATTTGCAGCACTTGAAAGTGGGGAGAGTTCAGAATTTGGGTTTATTATACTTGGTCCCATTTCCCCCTCTCCAAACTCCCTCTCTTTCCTTTCTCTGCTTATAACAAATACACTAATAGAACACATCAGTCTCAAAATTCTAGAATCACTGCAGAGTATTCTTGATAGCAAAGCGTCTGCATGCTAGTGACAGTTCTCATCAATGAAAAAAGAATTTTTTTAAATCCCACTTAGGATCATCATGCTTTAAGACAATTTTACTATTTTCAGTCTCTTAATCACTTAGGCTTCAATTCAGCCGCCCATCCTTATTCAGCAAAGTACATAAACATGTGCTTAAGTCTCATTGACTTCAATGCTTAAAGTTAAGCATGTGCTTAAGTGCTTTGCTGCATTGGGCTAAACTGACAACCCAGACAGCCTAAACTACAGGCTCACCAGCTGCATATCCATGTAGTCAGCTCACAATTTAGGACTGGAAGTTGTGTGTGTCATTTAATTAAAAAGCAAGTCAGGTCACCTTCAAATATGTTTGGCATATCATCATCATACATAATATGCCATATTCTAGGACTTACGGTTTCTTCCAGGCAATTATGATTAGACATTCAGTTTTCCAGTAAAATAATTACATTTGGCAGCATTTTTCAGGACTGGTTTTGAAGCCAAAAACAAAACAAAACAAAAACAAAAACAAAAATCAAACTCATTATACTTTTCTGGGAAATTTATACGTTCCATACCATAAATCAATTTTTAAAAAGTATTTTCTTTTCTCTTTTCCAGTGGTTTTAATCCAGCACTAGTTTAACTTATTGTGAAAGCTACATGAAAAAATGTGTTTGCCACTAGGCACACGATTCCTTTAATAAGCAAAGCAGTGAAGGAAGAGCAAACATCTACTACAAAAATATGCTGCAAAAACTATTATGTATTGTGACATCTGTCATAAGAAAACTGCTCATAACAACTAGCAGTGGACATGGTTAGAAATAACCAGATATTCACTGAGGTCACAGCATGACTCCCATTGTCTTCCTTGGGAGAAGGATTGGTCCCCAAGAGATTCTCTCTCACAAACCTGTGGACACAGTGGTGGGGGAGGTAAAGAGAAGGGCCTCAGCTGCTTCCAGCCCAGCAACAGGACATCCTTAGTGATAAGAGGATGTGTTGCAGCTGCCTTCAACCTACAGCACTCCCTTTCTCTAACCCCTCTCTACTGCCTCTCATACCTCATCTCCACAACATGATGAAAGTTGCAGGGGAAAGAAGAGATGAAGGTGAAGGAATAAAGGCATTACTGTCCCCTCCGGCTGAAAGGGACAGGATGGTGAGGGAGAGTGGGTCTCCTATCCCCATGCCATAATTACCTCTCTGGACCACAGAAATGTGCAAAAGGCTTTTCTGAACTCTTTGGCTTTCCTCCTAGAATGCATATACTCACTCCATTTTCACATGGACCCTATATATGCTTAGCTATCCAATGAAATAGTTATACTTTTGCAAACTATGGTGTAGATTACTGAGAAGAATCAGTTTGCTGTTGAAACCTAGGGCTCAGACCTGCAAGCTTTACCAGATAGCGAACAGACTTACTAATAAAAAGAAAAGGAGTACTTGTGGCACCTTAGAGACTAACAAATTTATTAAGCGATAAGCTTTCGTGAGCTACAGCTCACTTCATCGATGCATTTGGTGGTTCTTTTTCCACCAAATGCATCCGATGAAGTGAGCTGTAGCTCACGAAAGCTTATGCTCTAATAAATTTGTTAGTCTCTAAGGTGCCACAAGTACTCCTTTTCTTTTTGCGAATACAGACTAACACGGCTGCTACTCTGAAACTAGACTTACTAATGCGAATACTCCTGTTTACTTCAATGAAACTACACTCTTTAGCAAGCCCAACAGCCAGAAGTGTTTCCAGGATTGGGCACCTATATTGTTTTTTCCAAGGCAATATGCGTAGAATTTGTGCTTTACCCTGATTCTTCCTATGTTGCTTCAGACAATACTCTATGTATCAGTTTGTAGATGTTTAGCACATCGGTACCAGTCTCCTGTTGCAAGTTAGAACAGAAACATACCAAGTAGTGGTTTCAGTTTATGAGTAAAATTTTGAAGCTTTGTAACCAGCTGAGCTTGAGCACACAATTCTGAGGCTTTGTAGTAAGTCGTTATGCTTTTTTGGCACACAAGCCATGGGAGCACCATAGCCTATTATTCCCTAAATGATTTCTGAATTCTCAGGCTTCCACAACACAGGTAAAATCATGTTTTCATGGGGCTCTCCTGTGCTGGAAACAAACCAAAGAGGCTAACCACATTAGTGATGCTAATTCTCAAACACTGAACAGGCCCATAACTGTCAGCTTACCTTGGCAGCATTACTGGGAAACTTCCTTTACATGGAGGGATTCCCTTATTGCACTCTCTTCATGAGGAGCACAAACCAACACACTCAGACACCTTCACAACTGACTTTTTCCCTGCCCACATTTTCTTTAGTGGAAATGTGAAGCCAGATTATAAAGCCATCCATTGTTTTCAGTTACCCGAGAGGCACTGATAATATGCAGCATCTTCCTCATCTGCCTTCTTTGGCCGACTCCCCCTTTAATGAACCCACCCAGTATGGTGGTGGTGAGCGAACATATGCCCAAGTAGTTTAGTCACTTGAAGAATTTAAACTGGGTTTCTCTAAGCACGAAGAGTCAAAGGATGCCCTTTGACCCATCTTTTAAGAACAAGCACTGTATCAACTGCAAATAATATATTGCAGAAGGAGTTACAGACCGTCTTGAGTCAGTGCTATGCTACAGTGTCATGAAATAGAGCTGTGTGGCTACAGTGCACACACAGGGAGAAAGGGCATTAGTATGTTGATGAATTAGGTAATATACGATATAAAACCCATGCTGAGGCTTGTAAAATCAAGAAGGCAGTAATTCAATGCCATTTTTCCCCCAAATCCACATTTGGCTAACTTTTGTCCATATTTCTGTACACAGCTACATTTTTCCAGCAATACTGATTACAAAAACTATGCAGAAAGATTTGCTCCATCAACCTGTGAAGTTTCCAGAAAAATGTTTGTGGGGAAAAGAGAAAGGAATTTTTATCTGAAGAAGTATATCTTGTATGAAATTATTCCTTCCATGAAACTTTTGGGAAGCTTTGATAATCCTGATCATCATCTTTTTTTATACAATTCAGATATTTTCACAATCTATTAGATCATTAGCTTATACCATACAATGCAGAATGGTTCTGTAGAGCACATTTGCCACTGTTTTGCCCAGTCTTTTGCAATACTTTAACTTAAAGGGGTTGCATCCTCCATTTCCTAGAGAAGTCTATTTAATAACTTCATTGATCTCATCATGCCTATACAATTTGCAAACTCATCAGTCCTAATGCTCTTTCTATTCTAATGTATTATCGTTTATGGGCTCTGAAACGGGTTCTAGACAGAAATCATAAACAGAGGGAATACCTAAAGCTAAAGTATGTCAGTACTGGTTTCAGTCTCATTCACCTCTGACTTATTTACAGCAAGCAATACTTCAAATCAGAGAAATGTTTCTTTTCTGTCATCACCCACCCACCACTTCTAAATTACAACACGCTTTGGTTATTCCCATTCCTTGATTTTGTACTTGTCACTGTCTTCTGAGGATGAAGGGTTGGGGTGAGGGGAAAAGGAAGATGGAGTCATTTCCGAATGCTTATTTCAGAAAGCAAAATATTTAACAGATGTACTAAAAGTTTGACCTTTAAATTTCAGGTCAGGCAGCCATTAAACCTAGATAGAACTTCAGCTTTTGCTTTTCGATGCAACAACAACTGCTCCTAAGTTCTGCATTAAGACCCTGTCAACTGTCTTTGGTGAAACGGATGACAGAATGACACGGGGGGGGGGGGCCCCCACGGGAATCAACAAGCTAGTTTTTTCCTTTTTCAATAAGACATGCAATGTGGAATTGGAAAAGAAAAGGAGCAAACTTTTGCCATAAACAATAGAAGAGTTTAAAAAACTCTCCAAGTGCTACAATTGAGAGTTTCAAAGCTATTTAAGGGATTTATATGCCCAACTCCCATTAAAATTCATGGGAATTGGGCACACAAATCTCCTAAGTGGCTCTGAAGTCTCAGCCTATCTGATCTTCTGATCATGAAATTTTTTCCATGTACAGATACAGAGTCAGGAGACAGATGGATAATTGTAATGGAGATGACTCAGTGTTGAAACAACAAAATAAACTCTAATAAAATGCAATGTAGTGCTTAACATTCTTTGGTTCCTTTTTCTGGCATCTTGCTAGACACAGCAAATCCTAATCCCATATAAATTAAGTAGCTATTTCTTAGACAAGGAAATAAATCATAAAATGTTTAAGTACTTATGCTTTAAACCAAAGTTTACCCTTTCATTCTGTCTCAAGTCTCCAACCCCTTACCCCCTTCGCACCGATGCAGACAAACAAGAGAAACAGAAATGGATATCCACTAAAATGAGACAATTACTGCCACTAAACACAACCAAAGAGACCTTCAGAAATTCAAATTACATGAGAAAGGGGGAGCGCACAGATGGAGGAGATGTTAACATTACTATTATTCATTTCCACAGATCACCCCAGACCCTAAATAAATGCTGTCTAACTAGATACAGGTTCCTAAGTTTAGAGTGGTTTCAAATTTTAAAATGCTTGGCAGCAGTCTTTCCACTGTTGCTTTGATTTCACTAAAAGCAATTAGAACGCTTAGAAGCTCCGCCCTCCTTTTTGTTTTTAAGTGAGCAAGAAGCAGATGTTTAGTACCCATTCCAAATATAACAAAGCCAGTAGAAATAAAGACAAAGCCTTGCGCCCAGAATGGTCGTGATCTGACATGTACCTTGTCCATCTGCTTCTCTCACATTCTTTTGAAGTAGTTTATATGCACACGTTTTTGCTTTTGTTTTTTTAAAGATGCTCCAGTAACCATTTAAATCCAATTTAATTTGCATATGAACCTGTTACTAACTCAAAATAATAAAAGCAGAAGGTACCATGAGGTGTCAATGTTCTCTATTTTCTTTGTTATCCGGAAAAGAACATAATAATAAGAACAGAAGAATGGCCATACTGGGTCAGATCAAAGTTCCATCCAGCCCAGTATCCTGTCTACCAACAGTGGCCAATGCCAGGTGCCCCAGAGGGAGTGAACCTAACAGGTAATGATCTAGTGATCTCTCTCCTGTCATCCATCTCCACCCTCTGACAGAGGCTAGGGACACCATTCCTTACCCATCCTGGCTAATAGCCATTAATGGACTTAACCTCCGTGAATTTATCCAGTTCTCTTTTAAACCCTGTTATAGCCCTAGCCTTCACAACCTCCTCAGGCAAGGAGTTCCACAGGTTGACTGTGCGCTGAGTGAAGAAGAACTTCCTTTTCTTTGTTTTAAACCTGCTACCCATTAATTTCATTTGGGGGCCCCTAGTTCTTCTATTATGGGAACAAGGAAATAACTTTTCCTTATTCACTTTCTCCACACCACTCATGATTTTATATACCTCTATCATATCCTCCCTTAGTCTCCTCTTTTCCAAGCTGAAAAGTCCTAGCCTCTTTAATCTCTCCTCATATGGAACCCGTTCCAAACCCCTAATCATTTTAGTTGACCTTTTCTGAACCTTTTCTAATGTCAGTATATCTTTTTTGAGATGATGGGACCACATCTGTACGCAGTATTCAAGATGTGGGCATATCATGAATTTATATAAGGGCAATAAGATATTCTCAGTCTTATTCTCTATCCCTTTTTTAATGATTCCTAACATCCCATTTACTTTTTTGACTGCCGCTGCACACTACATGGACGTCTTCAGAGAACTATCCACGATGACTCCAAGGTCTTTCTCCTGATTAGTTGTAGCTAAATTAGCCCCCATCATATTGTATGTATAGTTGGGGTTACTTTTTCCAATATGCATTACTTTACATTTATCCACATTAAATTTCATTTGCCATTTTGTTGCCCAATCACTTAGTTTTGGGAGATCTTTTTGAAGTTCTTCACAGTCTGCTTTGGTCTTAACTATCTTGAGCAGTGTAGTATCATCGGCAAACTTTGCCACCTCACTGTTTACCCCTTTCTCCAGATCATTGATGAGCAAGTTGAATAGAAGTGATCCTAGGACTGACCCTTGGGCACCACCACTAGTTACCCCTCTCCATTCTGAAAATTTACCATTTATTTCTACCCTTTGTTCCCTGTCTTTTAACCAGTTCTCAATCCATGACAGGATCTTCCTTCTTATCCCATGACAACTTAATTTACATCAGAACCTTTGGTGAGGGACCTTGTCAAAAGCTTTCTGGAAATCTAAGTACAATATGTCCACTGGATCCCCTTGTCCACGTTTATTGACCCCCTCAAAGAACTCTAATAGATTAATAAGACATGATCTCCCTTTACAGAAATCATGTTGACTTTTGCTCAACAATTTATGTTCTTCTACGTGTCTGACAATTTTATTCTTTACTATTGTTTCAACTAATTTGCCCGGTATTGACGTTAGACTTACCGGTCTGTAATTGCCAGGATCACGTCTAAAGCCCTTCTTAAATATTGGTGTTACATTAGCTATCTTCCAGTCACTGGGTACAGCAGCTGATTTAAAGGACAAGTTACAAACCATAGTTAATAGTTCCGCAGTTTCATATTTGAGTTCTTTCAGAACTCTTGGGTGAATGCCATCTGGTCCCAGTGACTTGTTACTGTTAAGAGTCTCAACTAATTCCAAAACCTCCTCTAGTGATACTTCAATCTGTGACAATTCCTCAGATTTGTCACCTACAAAAGATGGCTCAGGTTTGGGAATCTCTCTAACATCCTCAGCCGAGGATGCAAACTGAAGAATGGCTTCCAAACTGAAGCAAAGAATTCATTTAGTTTCTCTGCGATGACTTTATCGTCTTTAAGTGATCCTTTTGTATCTCGATCGTCCAGGGGCCCCACTGGTTCTTTAGCAGGCTTCCCGCTTCTGATGTATTTAAAAAACATTGTTATTACCTTTTGAATTTTTGGCTAGCTGTTCTTCAAACTCCTTTTTGGCTTTTCGTATTACATTTATACATTTGATTTGGCAGTGTTTATGCTCCTTTCTATTTACCTCACTAGGATTTGAATTCAACTTTTTAAAAGATGCCTTTTAAAAGGAGGCATTAGAGTTAGTAGCCCTGACTGCCACTGATGCTTCGATGACTACTACTACTAGTGTGAATGGGCTGAATTCTTGGAAGGAGGATGTTGCATTATCTGATCCCTCTCTCAGATTGTTTGTTTAGAACAGCGATCGGCAATCTTTGGCACGCAGCCCATCAGGGAAATATGCTGGCGGGCCAGGACGGTTTGTTTACCTGCAGCATCTGCAGGTTCGGCCGATCACAGCTCCACTGGCTGTCGTTCGCCGTTCCCGGCCAATGGGGACTGTGGGAAATGGTGGCCAGCACATCCCTTGACCCCCACTGCTTCCTGCAGCCTCCTTTGGCCTGGAACAGTAAACCGCGGCCAGTGGGAGCTGCAATCGGCCAAACCTGCCGACGCTGCAGGAAAACAAACTGTCCTGGCCCGCCAGTGGATTTCCCTGACGGGCCGCATACCAAAGGTTGCCAATCCCTGGTTTAGGAGGTCAACCCACCTGCAGGTTATCTCCTCAGTGAAAGAAAAGGATAACTCTAGAAAGGAAGGATGGCATTGTGGTTAAGACACTACACTGGAACTCAGCAGACTTGCATTCAATTTCTGGCTTTGACCATGTGATCTAGGGCAGATCACTCAATCTTCATTTCCTGAACTGTAAAAAGGAGCTAAATACTATTACTTTTTCTTCCTTCCACCCTTTGCCTCATTTATTTCGATTGGAAGCTATTCAGAATTTGTAGCAAGAGGCGTATGGAAGGGCAAAGGAAATCTGGGTTGCTGGTCCCGAAAACTCTAGTGGATGCTTTCAATTAGTTTCATTTTTATTTAAAGCCAAAGTATACCTTTGTGCAACAGCATCATGATTAAAAGTGATGCAGCTTTGTAAATAATAGCTGCAAAACTAACTACAGCAGCAGTCAGTAGACGATGTGTCAAATATTTACTGACTTCTCAACAGGAATACAGGCCAAAAAATTGACACCTGTGTATCCCCGGGTAGGTACCTAAATAAAGGTGGCCTGATATTCGGGGAGTGGAAAGATGGTGGTATACCACTCATTTTTATATGATTGTATTACTTTTTTCTTTACATACAACATATCAATACTGAAGATACATGTGATACTGTCTTTCTGCATGTTCATAAAAATTACTGTACATTTCCCTTATATTTTAACAGTGACCGTACTTGGGAAATTGCATCTTTCCTCTGTGTGAATTGTGATCACCCCAACATATCTTATATTAGTATTTATCTTTTATTATGTATTTTTGACTACTTTCATCATAAAAATCAACAGAAAGATTTAATTCAAATCCCCAAAGTCAGTTTCCTTAACTTATGGAACATGTAGTCAAAATGAAACCATCTGGAAAGTGCATATAAAATTGCAGAGTCATTACAAATCTACAGTTCTATTCAAGCACTATAGTAATGCCCACTCAGACACACGAGTATAAGAAACAGAACCCAAAACCTTCAGCTCCAAAACATGCCTCTGTCACATAAGCTGAAAGGGAAGATGCAGTGGCTGTGGTAGTATTAAAACTTAGTGAAAGTTATAAGAGGGTGACATTCACGTACAATAAGCAGGTGTGTAATTGTTCTATCCCGTAGAAGGCAATGATAAACATGCTCACTCCAGTCCATTTCAGCAGGATTAGCTGGTTTCCCATGTTACCAGCCGTTTATGTTTAAAAGGCTTAAAATGTATACTGTACAGTACTGAGATGATTAGAAGGGAAAAATAAATATCCTTTTGGCATGAAAATGAAATTTTGGAGGGGAGGGCGGGAAAGCTCCTGTCTGCATTTTGTGGGGAAGGGTAGAGGGGCAGGAAATCTGAAAAAAGTTATTTGCAATAGTCAGAAAATAATGTATAACCTTATTTTACACTTTGTTTTAGTCAACATTTATTTAATTTATTTATTTGGAAAGTTTGTAACTTTTCCTCAGGCTTAAAACAGTCTAAAAATAAAAAAAGTACAGTAAAAATTAAGTGTTAAATGGATAAGCATGACAATGACATTTCACACTAGCGAGTACTCATGTGCCATGTTAGTTGAATTCTAACATCCAAAGAGCAGACAAACACACACAGCACAGGATACATTTTAAAAGGGATACAGTCAACATCCTGAGGATTAAAATTTGCCTGTCCTTTTGAGACTGCAAGTATTTAAACACATCCTTCACATTCACGAAACTGACACACTGAAAAGTACAATAAGAAGTTTCCAAAGAGAGGTAAAACCTATGCAGCATTCTAGAATATATATAACAATTAAACAAAGAAAATAATAATACTTTACATTATCTCCTGTAGATCTCAAAGCATGTTACAATCTTTTTCATTAATGACGCTGGAACATAAAGTGGGAGTGCACTAATAAAACCTATAGATGACACAAAGTTGGGAGGTCCATACAAAGGAGGAACAGAATATCATACAAGTAGACTTGGACAACCTTAAAAACAAGAGTAATAGAAACTGGATGAAATCTAATAGTGCAAGGTCATGCATTTAGGGACTAACAAGAATTTTTGCTCTAAGCTAGGAAAGTATCAGTGGAAGCAACAGAGAAGGCTCAAGACCTGGGTACATTGGTAAATCTCAGAAGGACTGTGAACCGCCAAGGTGATGCAGTCAAGAAAAAAGACTAATGCAATCCTAGGACGCATCAGGAGAGGTATTTCCAGTAGAGATAGGAAAGTATTATTACCATTATAAAAGGCACTGGTGAGACCTCATCTGGAATACTGTGTGCAGTTCTGGTCTCCCATGTTTAAGAAAATGAATTCAAATTGGAAAGGGTGGAAAGAACAGCTACTAGGATGATCAGAAGAACGGAGAATCTACCCTATGAGAGGAGAGTTAAGGAGCTTGGCTTGGTTAGTCTAACAAAACAAAAGGATGAGGAGAGAGATGATTCCTCTCTATAAATACATCAGATGGATAAACACCAGGAAGGAGAGAAGTTATTTAAATTAAGGGCCAACGTTGGCACAAAACAAATGGATATAAATTGGCCAACAATAAGTTAAGGCTTGAACTTAGACAAAGGTTACTAAACCCTCAGAGGAGTGAAGTTCTGGAACAGCCTTCCACAGGAAGTAGTGGAGGCAAAAAAACCTAACTTAAAAACTTGATTTAAGGCTGAGCTTGGTAAGTTTATGGAGCGGGTGGCATGATGAGACTCCTACAATGCCATATGGCCCATCCACAACTGCTATGAGCAAATATATCCAACTGTCCCAGATGGGACACTGGAAGGGGAGAGCTCTGAGATCACGAAAGCTTATGCTTAAATAAATTTGTTAGACTCTAAGGTGCCACAAGTATTCCTTTTTTTTTTTTTTTGCGAATACAGACTAACACGGTTGCTACTCTGAAACCAGTTACTATAGAGAATTCTTTCCCAGCTGTCTGACTAGTGGGTCTCATCCACATGCTCAGGGTCTTTGACTGCCACATTTGGGGTTGGAAAAGAATTTTCCCCAGGTCAGATTGGCAGAGCCCTGAGGGGAGAGGGGCTCTGCCAATCTGACCTGGGGAAAATTCCTTTGTTTGATCACTTGCTGCTTTGAACTAGAGGAAATGGTGGATTCTCTGCAATTTGAAGTCCTCAAATCAACTTCAGTAACTCATCCAGAGGTTATAGGCCTACTACAGGTGTGTGGGTGGGTGAGGTTCTGTGGCCTTCAATGTGCAGGAGGTCAGTCTAGATGATGGTCCCTTTTGGCCTTAAAGTCTGCAAGTCTATGAGGTGGATATGCATTATTAATGTCATTTCACAGACTGGGAAATCAAGTGCAGAGAAGTTAAGTGACACAGCATGTCAATGGTAGAGCTGGGAATGGTGCCTGGGTCTTTGATTCCCAGTTATGTGTTATTCTCTGCTGGGAAGGAAAACTATTTTTTTTTTTAAAGATACAATTTTTAACTTATTTTCCTATGTCAGTATTATTTACTACTCCATTAGGCACACATGGCAATGGACAGACAAATGGATAAATAAGAGAAGACCCCATCTCGAAGAGTTTGCGGTCTGAGGTCCTCATCCTTTAATTTGTTCCATGAAGGCAGATCCTGTGTCCACTGGTCTCCCAGTGCCTTGTATAATGGTAATAACACTTCCCTATCTTTACTGGAAATACCTCATCTGATGCATCCTAGGATTGCACTGGCCTTTTTCTCAACCGCATCACATCGACTTTAATGAGTGCCCAACCATGCAGAACAACTTGCAGAATTATGGACTAAGGGCTTTGCTCATGTGAGTATTACTATTTTAATCAATGGGCCCACATGCATGAGTATGGCAGTTAGGATTTGGCCGTAAATTAGACAACAGAAAACATCTCTGCGCCTCTCCCCTCCCCCCCCCCACACTCTTTGTTTGTGTTGTCTATTTAGATTGTAAACTCTTTAGAGCAGGCATTGTTTCTTAGTAGGCACTGGTAGAGAGCCTATCACAATGGAGTTCTGATCTTTGTTGGGGTTTCCATGCACTACTGTAATATCAATTAATAATACAGAGAGGGATTGGGGGAAGGGGGGCGAGAATCCAGGGAAAGTAAGGCCAAGGGATAACAAGTTTCATCATATAGAAAGTTGCTATTCTGAGCCATAAGGAAGATAATCTAAGAAGGTTTTTATACATACACAACAATCTTAGTTTAATATTCAACATGGTGTGCCATATGGATTCATCATGAAAACTGTTTTCTTGCATCTTGCACTTTAGATTTAAAAGCACTTTAAAAATTACACTCTCAAGTTCACAGATCCAAAATGTTACACTTTTTTCCCCCCTCTTGCTTTGGCTACTTCTGTATGTATACTTCACATAGACACATATACCCCTTTCAAAAAAAAATTCCTAAGTGATTCAACAACAGTCTAGGGTACCTAGTCCTATTACAGCAGGCACAATACCTTGCCTGCACCACAGCTGCCTGGCCCTCAAGACAGCTCCTGTTCTTTGGTGACATGACAGTAGTTCAGACACTGCTCCAGTCAAATGTGCAAAGACAGGCTGCAAGATACCAATACTGCTAACGTGCACATCAGTAACTTTTTTCACAAGTAGCTCACTAAAGTCATGACAGTAAAGTTACCCACATGTAAAGTGTTCACAGGATCAGGTCTCAAGTTCTTATATCACATTCATCACTGTTGCATCACCTGCAGGCCTTCTTTCACACAGTCCTCTAAGCATAGTTCAACATTTCTAAGCTGATCCACAAAGCATTTACCCTCTCCAAATTTAAGTCCCTCTTAAAGACTCATTTCTGCCAAACGGCTTGTAGTGTATAAAGTTGACTTGTATTTGCATTGCATACATTTGCCTCTTGTTCCTGTTACATTCCTCCTAATCCCTTTCTATTTGCCTGTCTTTAGATTGCAACCTTCTTGGAGCAGGAAACCATCTTCCATGAGCATTTGGAAAGTGTCTACCCACACATAGCAGGCAGGCACTATGGTAAAATAACAATATTCTGAGCATCTAAGGGATGAATACCAGATAGAAGAAGAGAGAGAGAAAACCAACACTGGGGAACAAATGAAGAATGAAGACAACAGAACAGAGAGGAAACACAGCTTCAGCAGGATATAAATGTTTCAGAGACTTGAAAAGTAGATAGAACAAGAATCAATAGGATAACATGTTGAACAAAAACATTGCAGTTCACAGTTGGAACAGTTACAATCTTTTTAATTTTGATTCTTAACGTATAGGGATTGTGGAAAACCCCTATCCTACACTGAGTTTTCTATTTTCCTTTTCTTCTTCCTGGTTCAAAGTCAATCATATTGCCCATTAATTGGGTAAGAGATCTGCCCTCATTACTTCCTGGGCAGATCGCTACTTTGATGCTCTCTTTTGGAAAGAAAAAAAAAGGGGGGCAAAGGCCAGTGGATAGCACTAATATAATTAGTATTATTAGTAGCATTTATATAGCACCAAAAATATGCTAGGTGCTTTACAGACAGAGTAAAGCAAGTTCCTGACCCAGAGAGCTCCAGGAAAAGAAGGAAGCATTTTATCTTTATTATTTTAACTCTCTGCCTTTCCTCCCCCACCTTTAAAGTAACTCTTGACTAAGTCTTGTGATATCCATGTAAGCCATACCTGTCTGCTGATATACAAACCTTATCCTTTCATTTTTGTTATCAATATTTTCTAGTTTTGTTTTTTGACACCACATTTTCTCTTTCGTTCACCACCTCATAGCACCCCTTACCTATCAACTGTTTAACCCTTTACTGTCCATTTCTGACTAATGGCTAACCCGATACCTTTCCTTCTTCTCATTTAATAAGCTCACAACCAGCTACACCCACCCTCTGCCTTACTACACTGCAACCTGCCTCTCAAATCCCTTTGCACATTGCCAACTCCTGGGGCTACTGTGGTAGAGATGGGGTGGCTGTAGCTGCTGCCCAACCAATCCTTGCTCAAGGGTGGAGGAATAGTTAGCTGTTCTGGTCCACATGATAGTTCTGGGAGAATGCCTCTCAGGAGGCCTGATGTCCACAATGTTTTGTTCTGCTGAGCACCCTGCTGGTTTACCATCCCCAACCACTGCTCTGAATTCCTTCTCCTGTGGAGCAGCAGGGAAACATATAAACTGCCCTCCCTCCCTAATCCAGATGGTGTGGGCTCTTGCCCATACTGTGGAATGAGGTAGGGGTATGATAGCAGGTCTGGAGCCATTATGTCAGGTGCCACAGCCCACCTGGGAGCATGTGAACACCTACACCATCTGAACAGCATGCCCACAAGACTGAGGGGGAAGTATTTTTGGTAAAGAAACATATTTTCCCCCTTCTAAGATATTGTTATAGAACAGTTTTTAAAAAAAGGCTTTTAAAGCTATAGTAAATCCCTGTGATAGGCTCTTTATTCAAAACCCAGTTTTGGTACACTAATCTTTTTTACTCGCCAAAACACTGTTTTTGGAGTGACAAAGTTTCTATATCCAATTACATAAATAATTCTATTTAAAAAAAAGTCTACATTTTTTGCAAAAAATTTAAACAGGCCATTTTCCATTCAAAAATTTTCAACTAGCTGTACCACTCGAGACCATTCTAGATTTGCTCTTCTATGCTCACCAACCAGTCACGCTACTCTGTAAAAGTTATTTTTAAATGGATGACCAGAACAATGTTTTTACAGTAGAATGATTTTTACAATAGCTTCCTTATTGTTCTACAAAAGATTTCTGCTATATTTGTAAGTATCATGTTTTTCCTTCTATTATTTCCCTCCCTACCATATGCTTCTAGGCTGTTTCAGTCTTACCTAATTTCCTTTTCCTTTTTCGCTTGCTCTTCCTCCTCTACTTTCTCCTCCCTTCCCCTCCAAATTCACTGTAAAATTGTATTCCTCCAAAGTATTTGTTATAGATCTAACACAATGTCAGTTAGTGTACGGATAAACAGCAGGAGGACTGTTAAAGATAGCTGCATGCAGCATAACTGGAGATTAAACAACAGTAAGGGAAGAGAGAGAAAATGTAGAACCCCAGACGGCCACCATATGCCTTTTTTCTCCCAACTTTGACCTAGTTTGCTGAGCACCTCACCAGTCAAATTTACTGAACTTATTGGCCAACCACAAAGAAGGTCTAAATTTCTGTCAGTAATCTGGCATGCGACCTGAAGGAGCCCTAACACTTTATACTACTTCAAGGACGAAGGTAATTCCCCTTCTCTGTTTTCCATCCACTCTTACTTAGCACCCATTTAGAGGCACAAAATCAGCGGCACATCCTTATGATCACAAAGGCCCACATGCCCCTTCCAGAAACTACTGCACTTTTTTCCTTGACTCAGACTATAGTCCCCCCACAGAGAATGCAAGAAGCATCCACTCCCATCCCAGCTCTGTTTGCAGCTTTAAGATATGTTATCGACACCAATTGTAACTTCTAACCTTTGACTCTGAGCCACGCAGCACGCTCACACCCACTTTAACAGACTACCCTCAGGCTTTTCAAGCCATACAAAACTTTCTTTAGGCAACTTCATGAGAGTCTAGTGATGGCAGAAGAGAGAAAGAGGAGGAACTGAAAGATTACAGAGCAAGTGGGGAAAAGGATAAGCAGCTGCACAGGCTAAAAAGCTAATAGGTTGGTAATCAACTCTAAGAGAATTAGTAAACTGAAACATAAGCAGGACAGAGTAATTCATCAGGTAGAACTATCAAAAGAAAACCAAGTCTTTCAGCTCTTCTGTATTCTATCCTACTGAAACCAAAATAGAACTGGTCTTACATTGCCAGAAATCCCTAGCCTGGTCCTCCTCGTTACAAAACATTCTTCGGTCTCCCAAGCAACTACTTTGATAGTCTTGCATAATGACAGGTTTCAGAGTAGCAGCCGTGTTAGTCTGTATTCACAAAAAGAGAAGGAGTACTTGTGGCACCTTAGAGACTAACAAATTTATTTGAGCATAAGCGAGCTGTAGCTCACGAAAGCTTATGCTCAAATAAATTTGTTAGTCTCTAAGGTGCCACAAGTACTCCTTCTCTTTTTGATAGTCTTGTATTCCTCCTGGTGAACCTGATTTGCCTGCAATCTCCAGCCCTGATTTATCCTCCCCCTAAGCTTTTGTGCATGGGAGAGGAACTACCCTGGAGCTAATCCTTTTTTTGTAAGTGACCATATTGAGCATCTCCCTCTTCTCGCAGGAACTGGGATACAGTCTGATCATTGCCAATAAAAACTTTCCTTTGGCTGTTTCAATCAAAACACCACTATGGGAGGGAGGCAGCTCTGCCCCTCCCAAAAAAACCTCCTCTATTTCTGCTCCATTTAGATTAAGGAATAAATATAGGAACACAAATATATCCTTTTTTGCCCAAATATATCACTATTCTAGGCCAGTCTTAACAGCAGCTCTGGGTGGGGGTTATTCTCCACTATAACCCACTCATCTAACTCCCATTAGCATTAATGTAATGGAATTCTACAGCAACAAAGGGAGAAATGATTCTTCTCTATCACAGCAGTGACTGGCATCATTGAATATGGTGATTCAATGGAAGGAATACTGCACTTGTTAGGGCTCCAATTTTGTAAACATACATATGCTTAATTTTAAGCACACTGTTACTCCTGGGGGAATTCTGCGCCACTGTACATGCGCAGAATTTATGTCCCCTGCAGATTTCTTTGCTTCCCCGCAGAAAAATGATTTTCTGATAGGGAAGCAAAGGGAAGCCACAAGGGCGGATATGTGACCCTCCCCAGCAGTATGTTTTGGGAGCCCAAGGCAGCTGGCAGAGAGGTAAATCACTGTGGGGCAGTGGGAAGGACTGGGGAAGACCCAGGTGGTGGCTCCTACTCTGTGCCAGGCTCAGATTCTAATCCAAGCTGGGCTGGGGAGGATGGGACTTCCTCCTCCCCTGCACAGCATCCAGGGCCAGGACAGACCCACTCCCAGATTTCTTCCAAAGCTGCAGGAAGATCTGCACACTCCTCCCCCCTCCCCCTGCACCCATTGCTCCTCAGCTGCAGGGGGAGGGATCACTGTTCAGGGAGGTGCTCCCCATCCGCCCAACCCCCATGCATCCAGACCCCCTCATACCCAGACACTCTCACTGAGCCTCACCCACCCCTGCATCCAGAAACCCACCCCCTCCAAGCCCCACTCCCCTGCACCTGGACCACCCTGACGAGTTGCTCACAGCCAGTTCCCCACCCCACCGAGCTCCAACCAGTTTCACCTGGATCCCCACCCCACTGTGCCCCACTCCACCAACATCAGGACCCTTGTGCATCCAGATCCCCTCGACCTGGATTCCCCTCTGAGCTGCCCGCACCCAGATTGCCCCACACAGAACCCTCTCAACCCACACCTGGATCCCCCCACACTAAGCCTCTCCATACTTGGATCCTGCTGGGCTGAGCCTGCCTGCCCACACCTGGTGCACCTGGCACAGAACGGCAGGACTCTGGGGTGTTTCTGGGGCAAGACCAGTCCTTGCACTGTGTCAGGGTTGGGTGCAGCCTCACCGCTGAGTCCGTGTCGTGGGGGGAGCTGCAGAATGATCTCCCACCTCTGTGCAACCAGTGGCCTGTGCTCCCCAATCCCATGCTGGAGTCTCCACATTTATTTGACAAATAAAATTTGCAGAATTTTTAATTTTTTGGCACAGAATATCCTCAGGAGTAGCACATGTGTTTACAGGGTCAAGACAGATTGCTAATTCCCATTTGTGCCCTATAATATACCTATACCTTTTTATAGAGAAGGGAAGAGAAGGAGAGGAGGTAACACATTTGTACAACAAATATCTACCATTCTCCAATTAACCTTCAATAATCATGGGGAGCCAAGAGTTCCTTCTCCCTAGACTCCAAGCTGAACAAATACACCGTAATCAATCATTTCTCTAGATTATCAACCTATGAATTTATTGTCTCCCAAAATGATCCAAGGCTACTTTAGACAGTAAGGGCCAAATCCTGCAAACCTTGCTAAGGCAAAACTCCCACTGACTCAACAAGAGTTTTGCCTGAGGACTATATTGTGCCTTGGCCTGTACAAAGGACTGAGGATCCTCTCCTATAGCCTTTCATGGACCACCTCGTTTTAGGCCAAGGCACACACAAGTGAGCCGGGCTACTCACCAGTTTACTCCCTTCATAGAGCAGGTGGGTGAGGAGTCATCTAGGAGGGGCAGAGAATGGGCAAAGCCTTAGTTCCACTCCTTTAGCTACTCTGGTCAGAGCAGATGAGCCAGCACGGCATAGGTAATAATTTACTGCTACTACAGACCAGCAGTAAATTACTAGCTCCCAGAAGCAAAGAGGAAATTGGAGGAGTGTCTCTGAATCATCATGCCGCCTGACGCTATTCCTGGTTGGTACAGTGCACGTTCTATTTCTTGCCCAGAGCTGTGCCTAAGATCTACAAGAAGGTCGGAGCCAAATTCTACAGTTGCATTCATGGCTGAAGTATTTTATTTACTCTGAACAAGAGCTTGTGTATGTTCCTGAACTATGCTAAGGGTAACTGTCCTTTGAATTATTTGATTAACTGATGAGTCTATTTAACTACAAGAGTTAGATAGCCTATGCAATGTTTTCTGACTTCTACAGAAGCTCGTAATTTGCAGCTAGCAGAATCACTGTGCACTGACAACCAATCTTAATGGACCACAACATACATTATGTCAATTAATAATTGGAAAGCATTGTTATTTGTGTTACCTTAAACTCAAGACTCTTTACAAATAGTAGAAATTTAACATCACAAGCCACCTCCTGAAAAACTGTGAACCTCATCCGTCGTTGTAAGGAGTGAGTGCACAATACTCCCAACAGTTACCCATAAGCAAAGTGAAAGAGTATTGATAACTAGCCACATTCTATGGAATAAGGCTAGACAAGATGTAAACCTTGGAAAGTCAACCTCACCCTGGACTACTGCTGAATAGGCAGTTTCCTGCTTTGTGAAACCATCCACAGAATAAGATGTGCAGCCCACTTCCCCAGTCATCTGCCCTTCAACCTTTTATCACACTAGCAACAAATATCTAAGCCTGTCTGCCTTGGTGCCAAACTGTCTTGATTCACCCATTCCCTGTACCGAGTGACAAGCTCCTAGCCTCCCAACCCCCTTTATAGTTACAACTTCCCTTCTTCCCACTAGCCACACACACAAGTCCATAGCCTATATGTTCTATCTAGGTATTTAAATTAACCTGGGGTATCTGAGCACCTGTTGATATAGACTCTGTGCCCCTGCTGATCCTCAAGACTGGTTTTGGAACCGTAATTGAGAATTTCCTTACATTTAAGTGATGAAGGCTGGAATTTCCAAAGGGGCTTAGGAAAGCTAGGTGCCCATATCCCATTGCAAGTCAATTGAGATTGGGTGCTTAATTCCCTGAGGCAATTTTGAAAACCCTGCCTAAATTCACAGATGTGCATGCAAGTGAATTTAACTTCACAGGAGAGGAATACATTCTCAACCTTAACTGTGGATTAAAGTTCTTGCTGTTTTTAAACTTGAGGAATGTTACCCTCTATGGGCAACACACACCTTTGTGACAGTGTTTTGAGTATGTAAAATGTTACAGTTCCAGGAAGTACACACAAAAGTCAGCTTCTGTCATCGAGGAAAAAAATCATAATCTGCCCATCAGTCATGCGTCAGTCTTCATTGCTCTGTGACACTGACAGAGTATGACTGTTTGCGTTATTTGCGACAAATTCATTCCCTGTTGCTGACGTCTTCGATTAGTGCTGTACCATGGTCCTCTGCTAGAGAAAGCTGTTCCAGAACACTCAGACTGGCCGTTTCGTTTTTAAAAGCTTTCTGAAGATATTTCTGCAGACTGAAATATGACAATTTGGAGGCAAGAATCTGCAGCCTGCGGGATGGGGTGGGGGAATAGGAAAGGAATATCACTAACATCATTCCAAGTAAACCACTTTAATTAGGGTGAGAAAGGAAAGCTCCCCAAACATCAATTTGAGGGTTACTTAGTTTATCCCCTAAAGAATTTGAAACACAAAAGAAAGATGGGAAGCACCCAAAAATCAGGAAGAGCTTTTCATCTTGAAGATGTCTGTCTTCCTACACAACTGAGACGGAGGAGATGTAGTTTGAGCTATTAGGTTTTTTGAATATTGAAAAAACAATGCTTTTGAACTGCTTGCTCATTAGGGGATTTTCAGGTTGGTTTCAGTAACACTAGAGTCAACTTTGATTTATAGATACCCACACCCAGAGGCTATGCAATAAACTAAAAATATATATTATAAGAAACAGGCAATATGCACAGTTAGATCCCAGAATGGAAACAAAACCTGAAGGAAAAATATAATGCAGATAATACAAAAAATCCCCCTAAAACTGAGAAGTCCTGAGCCTACCAGTAAAGAATACACCTTAATGTACTTTCGTGATAACTGAGGGGATGAGAATGCCATAGCTTCATGCCTGAACAAGGAAGGCCCTGCACTTCATCTTTTCAACATAATCTTTTTTGGAAGACACAGTAGCTCCAATTTTCCATTTTAGACTGCCACAAAAATAAAGAATCACATAAGAGAAAGCTTGTCCCAGCTGCTACTATGGATGCCAGACTCTGCCGAATCTCCAATATTCGCCAGACCTCAGCTACTGAGTTGTACCTATCTACCAAGAGCAGTGTCAATGGCAGAGAAAGAACACCATCCTCAAGAATAGCACAGAGAGCCCTCCTGAGCCATTTGACTCTGCTCAACACCACAACGCATAAACTAAGGGTCGCTGTCCATTCCTACTTTACAGGACTCCATGGTATTGAAGCTGTCCACCAAGTGAAGTAGATACACTCAAATCTACTTTCAACATAAGACTGAGTCATGGCAAACTTTGCTGGCACATCAATGCTGCACAGCACCTGTAATTACTCTAACAGGCAGGTGAACACCAGATCCTACTGGGGTATCATCAGAAGGGAGAAGAAACCTAGCTTGTTCCCCTAATGGATATCAAGGATGGAGTGGTTGTTCAGCAAACCTTCAGGACATTTATATTCATCTTATTTTACCCAAATTTCACCCATCTGCACTTTTCTCCATTACTTTTATAGGTAGAGGTATCCAAAAAGTCAGTATCTGATATTTAGAACTTTTTCTAGCTGTTCATAGCAGTCAAAAGGAATTCTCATAGAAGAGTGAACCATGACAGGCCCAAATCCCCACTGGCTATACATCAACTAGAAGCACTGCAGTCACTGCAAAGGCTGTTGTTCCCATAAGAAAGGCAGCCAGGCTCCCATGTTCTTTCCTCTATCTCTTTGTTAAAACAATTGCACTACCCAATGTCCTTAATTGTGCGTACCCCCAAAATCCTGATTAGTGAGCAAATCTAAAATTCAGAGGCCTGTTTGCCAAACATCCATCACTACTAAGAACTCAAAAATTGTTTTCATTTTATTATAAGGGACTTGGGAGGCAGCCAGGGTAGAAACCCAAGAACAAAAGTCCATGAGTTAAGGCCCTCTCCATTGATTGTCAGTGCATAAATCTGGAAAATTTGGGTAAATTTCCCCCCGTTTATTTATATCGCATAAGCTGTCTAGAATCTTTTTATATTCTGATACATAGTTGGAATATAGTTACGCTTCATTTACTGGAATCAAGTGAATAAGGCTATGGCATTTATGTCATGTTTACAGATATGTTAAAGGGCTAAAATTCTGGTTAGTACCAAAGTGGTTCTGGCTCCTAACACACTCTATGGGGAAAGTGCCCACTCGTACATACAGATCCTGCAACATTTTGCCTATTAAATATATACTTCATAAGCCTCAGCACTCTACACCTCAATCTACAACTTCTTATAACTGGTGGAATAAATGATAAGCGACAGCCAAACCTAAGACTGCTCACAGTCTTATACAGAGGTCCTGATGTCTTCTACGCTCTGAGGACTTTTTCAAATACATTATTTGTTTTACAGAACAGGGCCCCATTGTGCTAGGTACTGTACAGAACACATAGTAGGAGATAATCCCTGCCACAAAGATCTTACAATTGAAATAGACAAGGGAGATAAGGATGGGAGGGAAAAAGAGGCACAGAGGGGTGCAGTGATTTGTCCAAGGTCACATAGCATATCAGTAGCCAAAATGGGATTAGAACCCACATCTCCTTACTTCTACTCCATTGCCCCATCCACTGGACCACGCTGCCTCCTCGTCAGACCATCAATATTCAGGTGAAACTATTTTGTAGCATCTTATCTTTATTCCAGAATTACTTTTCCTTAAGGAGAACTACACTAGGCACATATGAGATAACAGATGCTGTTGGATTATTATTCTGTTTTACTGGAATCCATTAGATTTTAATGTTTATGTATCACTGTTTCATCTAGCATCATTAAGCAAGCTTCCCTGCTTTAATAACGAAGTAGAATATGCTTGCCCAAGCCTGCAAAATGCCTCTCACTTTAAATGTAATTTTAAGGAATTGCCACACACATTTGGGAAGCAGCAGTACTGTAAACCACAGTCATTAAGAAGTTTCAGGAGAAGGGGTGTTAAATCACCCTATACAACTACTGCGATTGTTTAAATTAGACTTCGGAATTGGTGGCAATCTCTGTCACCCAAGTGACCACTAAGACTCGCACAGTACTCCTGAACCATCAACAGGAAACCTCTTCAGTGGAAATTCTTCAAACCACAATTCCAAGGAATTGTTTTCAGAGGAATGTGGAACGTAAAATGAAACTTGGTAAGATACGTATCTTCTCAGTATGATTTGAACATTAAGTTGAAACTTAAGACAAAGAATAATTTCAGGCACCATGCTGTTCGTTTTATTTGAAGGACGCTCTCCTTATTTGATTCTATGGTTCTTAACACAAACCTCCTTAATGCAACTTTTCAATTCCATTCCCCACCCTCCTCACACATACATCCCTCAAGATGTTACATCAGATATTTTACTAAAACGTACCTTGGCAGAAACTTCAAACAAAAACTGGTCAAGTCCCTCTTTGGCATACAGCAGTTCTTGCATATTCTGGTTTTGGGTAAAAACCCACTGAAATCTATGTACAGGAGAAACATGTTGCTACAGAAAACGCATTCCTTTATTTTTAGCATTTGTACATTTTCACTGAATAAAATAAGCCATGTACAAAGCTTATAATTGAGTATCTCTTTGGTATTTGACTAAGTGTGGTGAAGAAAATACTGTAGTACAAGTACTGTATATCAAAGTGACTAAGTTAGCTTTTTTACTTAAACGCTACGGCTTGTAATTTTCTGTCCGAGATATATCACTAAGTATTGTATTACCGATCATGCTACTGCTCTGTATAGAAATAAGAGGGAAAGTATTCTCCCAGCCCTCAGATACCACAGTGACAGGCACTTAAACTAGAAAGACGGAGTTTTGTATACCAGATGAGGTTGTACCGCATATTTTTAAGACAGCAAAACAAGAAAAATACGTTAGCATAATACAGTTGACACAGATCCACACCTGCAAGAAAATTTGCTTTTAAAATTACATCTATATTACGGGGCTTTGGTATTGCACTACACATTGTCTCCTCCCTACATCACGGGACAACATCACCTAACCCAGACAGTCCTCATCTATATTGCAATCTATTTATAAAGGGCACCTGGTACACCACACAACCTTAACTGCACACACGACGACCCAATAATGCTATAATATATTTGCATGAATATCGTGGCACTCATTTATGTAAGACCACACATGCTGCATAGATGAGACACAACCAGGGAAGAATGAGGGGTCAGCCTTGTTTGAGTGCATAGTTGCTTTGGTGGGTTTATGTCCAAAATGTAATGCTGTTCCATTAATTTATGATAAAGGATGTTCAGGGGCATGGAGACAGTGACAACATGGGCTCTATCCTACCTCCACTGAAGTCAATGGCCAAACTCCCATTAACTTCAATGGGAGCAGACTGGGCCCCAGGTCAAGATGAAAATCAAAATGAAACTATGACTTGCATTGGCAACAATAAAATCATCCCATTCTCCTTGAAAAAGAAATGGCACCATCACATAGGATAATCAGAGTTCTTGTATTCTTAGATTATAAGATCTTTGGAACAAGGACTACGTTTACCTTTAAATTTGTCCAGCACCTAACACAACAGAGTCCCCAGACCCAACTGAATGTTAATTAGCATCTAGAAGCCACAGCCATGGATCATGACTCCACTGTGCTAGACACTGTAGAAACACAAGGAAAAAAAAAAAGACATTCACTGCTCCAAACTACTGTAATGCCCATAAGATAATTCATACTAAATAATAATTATAGCTCCCCTCTTTTCCATTAAGTTCAAGCTTCTTGGCCCCACCTTTCACAGTTCTGTTCTTCCCTTATCAATTCCCAAACTCTGCTCCACCAATGATGCCAGGTTTGACTGTCACAGCCATTTTCACATCTTCTTTCACCCTGCACCCAGGTATGGACCTTCCTCCCTGAACTGATCCATAAGACCACTCCTTCAAATAGCTCCTCCAATCCCACTGCTTCTGCGACAACTACAAGAAACTGGCCAATTCATAATGTTGAGGGGTTGCCAGGTACAGCTGATGTATATTAATTTTAAACAAAACCACACCTTTGATTGTATGTTGCTTGTCTTCTTAGGCCCTGATCCTGCACTGTGATCAGTATATGCCCACATGAAGCTCCACTCAAGTCAATCAGACTCTACACAATTTCAGGGATCTGCTCACATGCAATAGCTTACATGGTTGGGGCCTTTGGAGAGGGCACTAACTCTACCTGTATTAATATTAATTCTAATCTGTTGTGTTGTACTGACTTTGTTTACCTAAAGTTGAACAATCACATCAACCTCTGTTAGTGTGATTGCACAACAAACTACATTAGACTTGAACAACTAAGCTGCTCTCTCTCTCCAGGAAAGATATATAGAAGTTGCTCACTTTTAGTAACACCATTATTTTAAATTCAGTATGCAACATATAATGATATTACACAGAACAAAAGCAAAATCTTAGCACCAGGTAAATACTTTCATAACTATGTACTGCACAAAATATGACATGGTGTACAGATGCTGTATAATAACCTCACACCCAGTATACACTGTAAGGCACAAGATAAAGCAGAATGTTTTCAACTACTGAACATTATTGCACAATAAAAGCATATCCTGTTGTATCTTGTTCCAACTATAATATTAAGTCAACCATACAACAATGATTTTCAAAATAAATGATTGCACATATAAAAACAAAAGCCATAATTTACACATCATGTCAGCTAAAAATGTATCATTCATGTGTTTGACATCACAGCTGTAAATTACAGCTTTAACCATACCAATGCAAAATTCCTTTGGCTTTCTAACCCCAGAATGAGCATGACTGTCATTTCTGACACTTTTCATCCATGTCTGTGCCTTCTGGAAATAAACAGACACAGTAAATACCTCCCAAGATATACTCTATGTTTAAATGATGTTCAATCAATGGCACAGCAGTGGAAAGGTGTGGTTTTTTTTAATATCATAATGAAGTATTAATTAAAACAAACACCAAAACCAAAAGCAACAAACATAATTTGGGGTCCCCACATAAGAAAGTGCAATAGCAAGGCTATAGTGCTCTGGGCTTCTAGTTACCCCTAAAAAGAACAGGAGTACTTGTGGCACCTTAAAGACTAACAAATTTATTAGAGCACAAGCTTTCGTGGGCTACAGCCCATTTCATCGGATGCATAGAATGGAACATATAGTAAGAAGATTATATGTACATACATACATACAGAGAAGGTAGAAGTTGCCATACAAACTGTAAGAGATTAAGACTAACACTAAATAACACTAAACTCTTACAGTTTGTATGGCAACTTGCACCTTCTCTGTATGTATATATGTACATATCTTACTATATGTTCCATTCTATGCATCCGATGAAGTGGGCTGTAGCCTACGAAAGCTTGTGCTCTAATAAATTTGTTAGTCTCTAAGGTGCCACAAGTACTCCTGTTCTTTTTGCGGATACAGACTAACATGGCTGCTACTCTGAAACCTGTAGTTACCCCTAGTTCACCAGTCCACCTCCAGGTCAGCAGAAGCCAAGAGTCATTACCAGGGGCCTATACAAAACCAGCTGTTTGGCTCAGTCTAGTTTCTAATGCACAAACATTCACATAACAAAAGCCATCATCATGACTGACACCCTTATTGGCTTCTCAGCAGAGAAGCAAAGCACTGGACAGACATAAGCAAACTACCCTCTAGCCCAGTGGTTCTCAACCTATTTACCATCGTGGACCACATATGCAGCTCTCTATGTGTTATGTGGGCTGCATCCACATAATATATATACTACCTGTGTGGCCCTGAGGATGTCACACGGGCTGCAGCTATACGCTGATTGGGCCACAAGCAGCCCATGGGTTGAGAACCACTGCTCTAACCTGTATAGGTGATCCATTTAACTATGGTTGGGGCTCCAAAGGAAAGTTAGCTAACTCTAGCTCTGCCCCAGGCAAACTGACAAATATCCACTCCTACCAGCCTGCAGTCACCCATGCAGATAGTTACAGATTATTCTGCTGCCCCTAATATTTTGTTGCCCCAAGGGAACTGCCTTCTCTGCCTCTATAGCAGAACCAACTCTATAGGGGAAATAAGGGGGAGGCTGCACTACTTCTGTCCATGTTGATCCCCCTCTACAAATGAACAGAAAACTGTCTCCAGAATCATTAGCCAGCGCTAAACTCACCATTGCAATGTATATTATTATTAGGAGTCTGACATCACATCAGGGTAAGCACAGTCTGACATCTACAGTTAACAGAGTAGCAGCCGTGTTAGTCTGTATTCGCAAAAAGAAAAGGAGTACTTAGTCTCTAAGGTGCCACAAGTACTCCTTTTCTATCTACAGTTAAGTCAGTGATGGTGTAAGTGCTGGCTGCGTTACAGCCTTGGATATTGCAATGCATATTCTGTTAAACACTAAAAATGATATTTTATGTAGGGCATCTCCCTGGACATCCATTCCTTATGAGGATAAGAAATCTCCAGCCAGTTATTTATATTGTCTAACTCCTATAATCTGAGAAAAATCCACACAACATTAGCGCCTTACTTTAGATATTAATGTCCACTTCTGCTGCATATGCTATAGCCAGCTAGCTCCTTTAAGAATGGGTTGTAAAGCAATCTAGGTTAAAAACGGACACCAAACCAGCCAAATGCAGAGGAGGGGAACACCCAAACCCCTGAATCCTCTCTCTGGAGCAGGGGCACTTTGCAAACTGCAGAGGAGGAATGAAATCTATTCCACGTACAATAACCAGCCAGCCTACCTAGCAGGGACATGAATAATACATGGGAGGAAGAGGAATCTCAGAGGCACAGAAATGAGCACATGAATTGGTCAGCCTTTGGGGGGAGGATGAGGCAAAGGGGATCCCCCAGCTCTCGCACCCACAGGCAGCTGCAGGGAGCGGAATCGCTCTGGAAACTCGGCTTGGGGAAGTGGGCGGGTTCCGCCGCTTCAGATCGCAAAGGGCAGCGGCAGATGCGCTGGCCAGGCCTCCGAGGGGCTGCAGGAGGCGGCGGAGGCAGCATCTCTGCCTCCTTCCCCAACCGCTCGGCACCCGGCGGCCGCTCGGGCGCCTGCCCGCTCCCCACCCTGCAGGCCTCCCCGCCAGGCTCCCGGGGGAGGCTTCGCCGCAACTAGCTCCCGACGCAGGGGAGTGCGGAGACGGGGCAACACTCACCTTGGGGCCGCCGAGCCCCTCCGCCTCCTGCCGGGTCGGCTCAGGCAGGTCCCCCAGTCCCAGGGCGGCGGGAGGGGAGGGCCGGGCCGGGCCGGGAGACGAGCGGCTCCAACTCCGGGAGACGGCTCCGTGGGGCGCTCCCGGAGGCGGCAGCGGAGCGGCCTCTCCCGGCAGCAGGGGGAGGAACCGAGCGGGGAAGGGGCGGGAGAGAGCGGGCGAGCTCCGCCCGGCCAGGCAGGGGCGGGGAAAGAGAGGGAATTAAGATACAGGGGTGGAAGGGGCCGGCAGAGGCCTGGCTGAAGGAGAAGGGAGGATGGGGCGGTGGAGGGCAGGGTGGGAGAGCGAAAGGGGGGGGGGGACACATGCTGGCTCCCGCCTCCTGCTTCTCTTGCTTGCTGCCCCTTTGCCTCCTTCCCTGGCTCCCTCCTTTCCCGCCCACTGCCTCCGACCCCGGCTGTGCCCTGTGGCGGCCCAAGGGGGAATGGGGTGAACTAGGAACAAAGGGCGAGAACGTTCCAGAAGAACGTCCCGAGGGGGGCAGATGGACGAGGCTGTGGCACGATCTCCCCAGGGGAATGGAAGGAGCCCCGGTGTCTGGGATGTTTCAAACTAGAGGGGACTCTGGAAAGCCTATGGTGAGCGCCAATCTTACACTGGCTGCAAAGAGATGCAAACACTGGCATTCTGATTCCAGAAAGCATAGAAGACATAGAATATCAGGCTTGGAAGGGACCTCAGGAGGTCATCTAGTCCCACCCCCTGCTCAAAGCAGGAGCTATCCCCAATTTTTGCCCCGATCCCTAAATGGCCCTGTCAAGGATTGAACTCACAACCCTGTGGTTTAGCAGGCCAATGCTCAACCCACTGAGCTATCCCTCCCCTAATGAAACTACCTGAAAGGAAGTGCGGTCTAGTGACTAGGGCACTGAGTTGGGACTCAAGAGATGGGGTGCTGGAAGAGGGGCACTGGGAGTGCAGTAGCACCCCCTGACTTTAAGTGATTTCCATCATATACGGGGTTTGCGGTTTTGTTCAGTGGCTTTCAGTACCCCCACTATAAAATTGTTCCAATGCTGCTGAGACTGGGGATTTATTCCCTGCTCTGTTGGGCAAGTCACTTCATCTCTCTGTGCCTGTGGTTTCCTTCTCACCCTTTGTCTGTTTTGTCTCCTTCGACTGTAAACTTTTCAAGGGAGGGCCTCTCTTATTATATATATGTACAATGCCTAACGCAGTGGCTTTCCACCTTTCCAGACTACTGTTCCCCTTTCAGGAGTCTGATTTGTCTTGCATACCTGAAGTTTCAACTCACTTTAAAATGACTTGCTTACAAAATCAGACATAAAAATACAAAAATGTCACAGAACACTAGGATTGAAAAATTGCTTACTTTCTCATTTTTACCATATTATAAAATAAATTGATTGGGATATAAATATCATATTTACATGTATATTATATACATAGTATATAGAGCAGTATAAACAAGTCATTGTCTGTATGAAATTTGAGTTTGTACTGAGTTGGCTAGTGCTTTTTCTACAGCCTGTTGTGAAACTAGGCAAATATCTAGATGAGTTGATGTACCCCATGGAAGACATCTGCTTGCCCCAGGGGTACATGTATCCCTGGTTGAGAACCACTGGCCTAGCACACTGAGGCCTTGATCTCTGTTGAAAGGTGTTTAGGTGATCATGAAATATAAACATTGGAGTAATGGACAAATAATGCTTCTTCGCCTTTGTAACTAGCTAATACCGAAATTAGAGGAAGGAGACCATGTCAGCTGGATGTTGCTACTAAAATGATCAGCAGTGAATTACTATTAATAATTCTCAGTGCTTTTAATCTTTAGATGTGAAAGCTCTCTGAAAGTGATGAAATTTCTACATGCAGTTGTCCTCTTCCTGAGTGGGGTAAACTTTAAGGAACACATGAGCGCGCTGTGTCCTCTACCCCATCAGATACCAGGACCAATTCATAGTCCTTGTCATAGTCTTTAAAGCTCTTATAAAGGCCTGAACCAGGTTACTTCAATGACTGCCTTGTCATTTGCAACCTTTCCTCCCTGAGACAACTGTGATCATCAGGGACAGAGATACTCCATTTGCCCACTATCCATTTCCGGCAGCAGTCGCGAGAGCAGGGCGATGTCAGCACCTCTGACATCAGTGCAATAGGAGGGATGATGGAGATTACATTAATAAAAACAACACATGAAACATCGAGCAAAATCCAAATGATGAATCTCCAGAAAAGGGAAATCAGAGGTCTTATCCTCCCTTATTTGACTATGTTCAGTGCTTATATACTACAGTGATTGGTTCTCTATAAACAGCTTAGATGGGGAAATGGCACTATTAT
Organism: Dermochelys coriacea; assembly: GCF_009764565.3. NCBI lineage: Eukaryota > Metazoa > Chordata > Testudines > Dermochelyidae > Dermochelys > Dermochelys coriacea. The sequence continues at coordinate 55,550,515 of NC_050075.1, read as the reverse complement.
GTTTCAGAATCAAGGTTCTATTGAGATGAAAGGAAATTCATGACACTCAGATTTAAACATTAGAACTTTTATAGACATATGGGCCCATCTATAATAGGTAAAAAGTAATTGCCATCAAATGTAGGGTGTAATACCTTCAACATACCTCACAGAGCAGTAAATATGTTAGAACCATTGATTAGTTGCATCACCACAGAGAAAATCATTAGCTCATATTCAGCCGCGACAGTGTATTGTTTTTCCCCTGCAGTGTGGACAGGAAGTCACAGGCATTGTAGTTGCATCTATACAACCAATTCTCCCAGGTTCCTTCCAGAGTGCTGCACTCCCTGGTAAACTAATGGTGTATAGAGTGCACTGAGCACGGACATGCCAATATGGGTTTTCCAAACCTGAGTTGCTGCACATACAAGCAGTACAACCAGCAATTTAATGTAATTACTGTCCCTGCAGTGGTGCACTTGCCTAATGTAAACAGGCCCAACAACACTAAATGGCATTGATTCACACTTGGAGGGTTTTCTTTACAGCAAGAAGGGCTATGGATTTAGTGATTTTTCAATGACAACAAATTCTGCAGAAACTGCTGGGGGCCACCAGAGAAGCACTGGAACAGCAACGTGACCTGATCCTGCTCACTTCCATCCCTGGGTTAGAAGGGAAGAACAGCCAAGAACAGGAAGGGGATATCACTCTGCTCAGCCAGACACTCAGGATGACATGGAAAGAGACTGATTGGTTTCTCAATCACTCACACACTAAAGGGGCTGGGGAGAGAAGGACACAGACCTTTTTCTGCTTAGTCACTGCTTGTGGTGGGAGAGACAAGACAGACTGAGTGACTGACTGGCACACGCAGCCTAACCTGGATAACAGGCAGCAAAGGCACAGCTGTGCTGCTGGAACTGCCTCTGGCTACTGCCCAGTTCAGGCATTACAAACAAGCCTGTCTCCTCTCTATCAGCACTGTCTGCATGGTGAATGAATCATCCAGAAGGGAGAGAGAGAGATTGTCTCCTTCTGAGACAGGATTGGCAAGGGAGGCACAGGGCTGCCATTTGAGGAATAAATGCATTCCCACATTTATGCATAGTGAAGCTTGTGTTGAAAAGGAGTCATCTTGACAGGGACAGGCAGTGCTTTAGTTGTAAGAGGGGGAAGCCAAAAAAAATCCTCCTCCAGGCTCCTACCCCTCTAAACTATCTATCCCATGGCTCTAGATGTTGAGTAACTTTCTAGCCCGCAAGAGGACTGTATTTTCTCCACTTCTTTCTGCATATATTTTGTGGTTTGCATTATTGTTTGCTACATATATTATGACACATTATTTACCTCGGTACACAGCTTTGAGACATTTTTATGCGGCTTCCTCCCTCTAGGAATTTCACAAATAAATCACTGGTGATAGGTAATAGTTAGATGGCATAATAATTTTTACTTACAAAATGCTCTAACCCAACCTGAAGCAAATGCTCTAACCCAACACACCAGCACCCACACACTACACATCAAAAACACTAACCCAGGAACCTATCCCTTGCAACAAAGCCCATTGCCAACTGTGTCCACAAATCTATTCAAGGGACACCATCATAGGACCTAATCACATCAGCCACATCATAAGAGGCTCATTCACCTGCACATCTACCAATGTGATTGATGCCATCATGTGCCAACAATGCCCCGCTGCCATGTACATTGGCCAAACCGAACAATCTCTACACAAAAGAATAAATGGACACAAATCAGACATCAAGAATTATAACATTCAAAAACCAGTCGGAGAACACTTCAACCTCCCTGGTCACTCAATTTCAGACCTAAAAGTCACAATTCTCCAACAAAAACTTAAAATACAGACTCCAGTGAGAAACTGCAGAATTGGAATTAATTTGCAAACTGGACACCATTAAATTAGGCGTGAATAAAGACTGGCAGTGGGTAGGTCATTACACAAAGTAAAAACTATTTCCCCATGCTAATTTCCCTACCCCCGCACCCCTACTGTTACTCACACCTTCTTGTCAACTGTTTGAAATGGGTCATCCTGATTATCACTACAAAAGGTTTTTTTTCTCCTGCTGATAATAGCCCACCTCAATTAATTGGTCTCGTTACAGTGTGTATGGCAACACCCATTTTTTCATGTTCTCTGTGCATATATATTTTCCTACTGTATTTTCCACTGCATGCATCCAATGAAGTGAGTTTTAGCCCATGAAAGCTTATGCTCAAATAAATTCGTTAGTCTCTAAGATGCCACAATTACTCCTTGGTTTTTTTGCTGATACAGACTAACACGGCAACCACTCTGAAACCTCTAACCCAGAGGCATCTGAATACTGCAGACTGACTGCACAGTATATTCTGCTTATAAGATACTGAAATCTTGAAATAGTCACATCACAGGATGCTGAAAGAGATGATTTAATTAAGAGTGGATCCTTAATTAAAAATGAAAAGCCTCAATAACCATCCATTAAACAGTAGTAAAGTTGATTCTAAAAACACACCTTTCCTACTTTTTTGTTCCATGCAAAGTAATTTAAAAGGATCATGTAAAATAATTGTGCAGTTTTTATAGTATCTTCTGAAAATATGTTCTCACTAATTGATTTGTCCTCTTCTCTTGACTTTTTAAAATGAAATTGAAATTAACATTGGCACTTTGGTTTTTAACTACTTTATTCACACTGTGTCTTATGGTGTGCCAAGGCAGCTAGGTTTGTGCATTCGGGATAAAAGCAGCTCCACAATGGGATCACATCAGGCCTCTGGTTTCTGATTTTGGATGCACCAGCATTTGTGTGTGTGGTTTGGTCACTTACAAGGCAATTCTGTGCACAAAAGATAGAGGCCCAGGATGTCCCACCAAGATCTGTGACTTCAGGGATACATGCAGATCTCACCCCCTGCCCCCCATGAAGAAAGGAAGCTCAGCCACTTCTACAGTGCCATCTCCAAAGTCCTGGACCCTGCAGAGGGTGTTCTCTATATCCAGGGTCCACAGTGTGTGAATGGTGGGAGGACTGAATGTGCTGGAGTGAAGGGTGGGCTGGCCTGGATAGACAGAGCCATCCCTTGGGTAGGGCAAATTGGGGTGTCTGGTCCAGGCCCCATGCTTTGGGGGGCCCTGCAGGCTGGTGCGATAGGCCAGTGCAGTTGTTCCTGGAAGACATAGGCACGGGAACTAGAGGTGCGGGGGGTGCTGCAGCACTCCTGGGCTCCCGGCTGACAGCCCCGTGCTCAGGATCCCAGCTGCTGCCTTGTGCCCAGGATCCCAGCTGCCATCCTGCACGATGAGGGCTCTGCTGCCACCCTGCGACCAGGGTCCGGGCTGCTGTCCCACGCAACCAGGGCTCTGCCACCTGCATTTCAGTGCAGTGAGTCCCCTGCCCTGGCCAGAGCCCTGAGCCGCCATGGCACTATGGCCAACAATAGCCCTGCAATAGGTGCCGGCAACTGCCAGCAGCAGGAGGCAGCTCAGCACCAAGCCAGATCCGCCCCACTGGCCCAGCCGCCATTGCAGAGCAGGGCCCCCAAGCCATCGGGATCTGATTTGTCCTGGGCTCCACACTCCCCTGGGGATGGCCCTGTGAATAGAGCCAATGCGGATGCACTTTCTTCCTTCTCCAGATCCATGGAGTTTAGTCAGAACAGATGACAAACATGGCCCAGGCTGTATTATCTTTCTCTAGAATCCCCCAGGGAAAGCCAAAGGCAGTGGCACTGAACTGCCAGGGGCCAGAATCTGGACAGAGGCACAGAGCTTCCGTGTGGATGGCCTTGCATTCTGATCAGGCAGTTAGGGGGCAGGCCTCATGGCCTTTTATGCAGAAGGGTGGCAAACCCTACTTCCCATGCAACAGGCAATGTGAGGGGAAAGGAGATCTCTGTGAAGATGGTGAGTTCTTTTGGGAAAGAACTCTCCATGAGACTATCTGCGAATTTTACTACAGAAGGGCCCTGTCATAGGCTATCTGGCCATTTAATTGGAGTTGGGCTAAGACTTGCCTGTGACATAGGAGCTATCCCCCCCTCCCCGCCCCCCGCTGATCTTGATCTGGAGATTTAATTACAATAGGACCCCAGCTGTGAAAGGTTCAGGGTGGACTACATAGAGAGACAGGTGAACTCAGTCAAACAAAGGAGACTTAGAAGAGAGGAGAAATAGAGTTCCCTCTCTCTGGGAAAGGCTGTACGGCTAGAGTTAGTCCCTGTGATGGGCCTTGGAAGGGCAAGGCTCTGGCCCGGTGAGGCAGCCAGCCCTATGGGCTAGTATTCCAGGGGAGGAACAGGGAGCTGGGAGGACTGAGGGAGAAGCCTGGGAACCAAAGGAGAGGCTGTATTAACCAACAGGCTACTAGAAAACAGTACAAGGAGCTTGGAGGTAGGAAGTGACTCAAGGAAACAGCAATATGCCTAAAGGAGCAGATCTAGCTGCATAACACAGGGTCCCTGGGCTGGAATCCAGAGCAGAGGGTGAGGCTAAAGTTCCTCAACTAGCACCAAGAAAGAGGCATAAGACTCAATACAATGATTGTTGAGCCCAGGGTGGAGCTGAGGAGCCTAGAAAAAGGGATGAAGAGTAGCCTTGGAGAGGTGAAAAAGAGCTCTTGTTAGGACATTTGGACTTTTTTTACTCTGAAAGGGGGTCTGTTGGACTAGACATGGCTTAGTCAGATGGCTAAGTTGTGGTCAGAAACAGGCCAGTGCAGGGCCAAAGAGATAATCAACAGGGGGCACTAGAGGCAAAGACCCCTGCAATGCCATGATGTGATGCCCAGGGGAACTATGGTGATGAACTGGAACTGATGACACGCTTCAAATCTGCATATAAAAACATTTTAATGTACACAGGGCACACTCACCAGGGCAAGCGTCCTTGGGTGCCATCTTCAAGTACAAATGCTGGTATTCGCACAGCACTTTGGAGGCTGGGTTGAGGTTCCTTTGAAAAATGTAGCTATAGTACTTTAGTGAACTGCTATTGCAGAGCTAGGAAAATAAATACAAGCCACAGTGCCACCTTAGACCATAGAAACACAGTGAGTATGTCTACACTAGAAATGCTATAATGGCACAGTTGCAGCTGCACTGCTGTTGTGTAGAAACTTACTATAGCAACAGAAGAGGTTCTTCCATTGCTGTAGTAAGTCCACCTCTCTGAAAGGTGTTAGCTAGGTTGACAGAAGAATTCTTCCATTGACCTAGCACTATTTATGCTGGAGCTTACAACGGGTTAACTAAGTCTTTCAGGGGTATGAATTTTTCACACCCTGAACAACGTAGCTGGCTTGACCAAACTTTCTAGTGTAGACCAGCCCAGTATTTAGCTTGTGTCTTTCTCTGCTGTAATAACCAAAGCACATACTTAAACCCCAGAGTTTTTCCTATGAAACTATAAAAAATGTTTAGACAAGTAAAATTTTAGGACTCAGCTCCTTAATAGCTTCCCATTAAAGATTATTTCTTCATTCCTTTTTCTGGCAACCTCATTATTTTTCTCTGCTTTGGAAATAAAGCTTGATCTATACTAGGAAATTAGGTCACTACACCCCTGCATGACACAGTTAAACTGATCTAACCCCCAATATAGATTGCACTAGGTTGCCCAGAGAATTTTCTGGTCAACATAGCTACAGCCTCTAAGGGAGATGGATTATTTATGCTGACAGGAGAAGCCCTCCCATCAGCGTAGTAGGTAGTGGTTTAGCTGAAGTGCCATAGTGGTGCAGCTGCAGCGGTGCAGCATTTTAAGTATAGACAAGTCCTTTGTTTCAGAAGGATAGACATAAAAACAGGGAAGCTACTCCAAGAGAACAAACATTCTCTGCTCTGTAGTGACAAATCTAAAGCCAAGGGGGCTCCATTTTACAAAAAAGTGTTGATTACATTGGCTTGTGCATATTACTAATCCTTTTCAAATGGTATTTTGCACTTGCAGGGTAGATAAGATATGATTGCTACATAGCTATGCATAGGTTTCAGAGTAGCAGCCGTGTTAGTCTGTATTCGCAAAAAGAAAAGGAGTACTTGTGGCACCTTAGAGACTAACAAATTTATTAGAGCATCAGCTTTCGTGAGCTACAGCTCACGCATCCGATGCATCCGATGAAATGAGCTGTAGCTCACAAAAGCTTATGCTCTAATAAATTTGTTAGTCTCTAAGGTGCCACAAGTACTCCTTTTCTTATAGCTATACATAGTTTCAGATATTACTGACCATATAAGAGCAGCATAAACTAAACATATTTTGTGTAGTCTCCGAGACCAAACTTCTGTTTTTTTTAAATCCTGATGCTATTGGAGCAGCTAGCTAATCTTTCTACAAATTATTTACATGTAAATTAGTGTTCTCACCCACACATGCTTGTTTTTTAATGTTTGTTGACTGGACTAGTACAATTACCACTTCACTGTCCTTTCTAAAAGCAGAAAAGAATTAATCCTCTATTTTGGTGGTTTTTCATAGTAACTTCTGAGCTGAGGTACTGAATCTGGTGCACCTTTTAGAGGAAATTGAAAAATGATAAAATGTGGATCAAAGTTATGGCGTTATGTACATATTTAACACTAACGTTACCCCCCACCCATTCACTGTGATGCTCTGTCCTCCTATAGTGGTAAGCCACATAAGCACGCTGCAGTCTTAGCTAATAGACCTGGGTCAGAATAATTAAACAGAGATCTATGGCATGGCTGCTCCAGGAACTGCAGAGAAGCAATTTCCTAATGACTTGTACTATAGGAAGTAGACTAGGTTGAATGGCAGACTTAATTTCTCCCACATAAAGCTGCAGGGGCTCTAAGTGCTGCAAGAGTGATATCTTACCTCTTGTGAGGTGAATGGGAAGAAATCTGCCATTGTTCTCAAAGGTGCAGGACCAAGAGGCCCTCATCAAACAAAACTCCTCTTAAATCAGTGGGAGTTCAGCTCATTTAGGCCCAGAGGCAGCACAACACTGAAGTATGGACTAAACTTCAAGGGAACTTAACACATGCTTAAACGTAAGTGCTTTCCTGACTTGGTACCTTATGGACTATGGAATATTGCTCTGAGTTATTGTTAGGCCTGGTCTAAACACAGTTTGTGTACCAGCATAGCTATTCTAATTAGGGGTGTGATTTTTACAGATATAGCTATACTGTTACAATCCTTAATGTGAATGATAAGAATAAAGGTGTTTATTCTGATGTAGCTTATTCCTGTAAGGAAGGGGAATGAGCTATACTGCTATAAAGCACCTTTATAACAATATAACTGCATCCAAACTAAGATTTGTACCACTATAGAGGAATACCTGGTCGAAAAGAGACCCTGGTGGCTCACTGACCAGGCTGTTAAAAGTCCAGTTGGCGGCACTGGCAGGCTCTGTGCCCAGCTCCATGCAGCTCCCGGAAGAGGTTGGCATGTTTCTGCAGCTCCTAGGCAGAGGGACAGCCACAAGGGTTCTGTGTGCTGCTTCTGCCCCAAGCGCCAGCTCCGCAGCTACCATTGGCCGGGAACTACATCCAATGGGAGCTGCGGGGACAGCACTGCAGCCAGGGGCAGCATGCACAGCCATGTGGCCACCTCTTCACCTAGGAGCCGGAGGGACATGCCATCTGCTTCTGGGAGCCACCTGAGGTAAGTGCCACCCAGAGCCCATGCCCCAATCCCCTGCCCCAGCCCTGAGTCCCCTCCAGCATCCTGAACCCCACATTTCTGGCCCCACCCCGGAGCCCGCACCTTCAGCCCAGAGCCCGTACCCTTTCCCACACTCCAAGCCTCAGCCCCACCCCAGAGCCCACTTCCCCAGCCCAAGCCCTCACCCCCCTGCACCTCAACCCTCTGCCCCAGCCCTGAGCTCCCTCCTGAATCCTGAACCACACATTTTTGGTCCCACCCCAGAGGCCCCACCCCCACCCAGATCCTGTATCCCCTCCCACACCCAACTCCCTGCCTCAGCCCAAAGCCCTCTACCACACTCCAAACCCCTTGGTCCCACCCCCTAGCCTGGATTCCCCTCCTGCACCCCAAACCCCTCATCCCTGGTCCCACCCCAGAGCCCACATCCTCAGCCGGAGCCGGAGCCCTCACCCCTCCCATACTACAACCCCCTGCCCTAGCCCGGTGAAAATGAGCGAGGGTGAGGAAGAGTGAGCAACGGAGTGAGGGGGTGCAGTGAGTGGGAGCAGGACTTCGGAGAAGGGGTGGGGCATTGGGCGGGGCAAGGGTGTTTGGTTTTCTGTGATTAGAAGGTTGGCAACCCTACCACTATAAGTATTTGTTTTTTTAAAAAAATCAGTCCCCTATAACATAGTTATACCAGAACAAAATATATGTGTTGATCAGACCTGAAGGCCCACTACAAATGTATAGTGTATGGGTATTGTGAGTGATACTGGCAGTTTCCTTTGCTTTCTTATGTATGCCCACATTTCAGAAACAAGAGGAATGAGAGAAGTCATAGATCAATTTGCTTTGATTAACAGAATAATTGACTGTACATTTCCCCCAAAGCACTAATTAATAGCTCAGAAATATTAAAATACCACACAGATTACAGGCAGGCAGGCACAGTTTAAAGATCTAATCCAGTGGTTTTCAACCTTTTTCCATAGGTAGACCCCTAAAAAATTTCAAATGGAGGTATGGATCCTTTTGGAAATCTTAGACATAGTCTGTAGACCCCCAGGGGTCTATGGACCACAGGTTGAAACACACTGTTCTATGGCAGTGGCCCTCAGCTTTTCCAGACTATAGGACACTTTTCAGGAGTCTGATTTGTCTTGCGTACCCCCAGGTTTCACCTCACTTAAAAATAACTTGCTTACAAAATCAGACATAAAAATACAAAAGTGTCACAGCCTACTGTTATTGAAAAAATGTGTACTTTCTCATTTTTACCATATAATTTTAAAATAATTGGACTATAAATATTGTATTTACATGTCAGTGTATAGTATGTAGAACAGTAAAAATGAGTCATTGTTTGTATGAAACTTTAGTTTGTATAGACTTCACTAGTGCATTTTATGTAGCATGTTGTAAAACTAGGTAAACATCTAGATGAATTGATATACCCCGTAGAAGACCTCTGCACACCCACAGATGTACACTGTGACGTTACACACCATATGTTTTATGGAAAAAATGCTTATGAGTGTGAATATGATGTAACTGGAATATGCTTTATGCAAAAGGTCTCTTGTAAGGTATCATAACAAAGGTTATAACCTACTGAATATATTCCTCCTATTGGTATGCATGTATCATTCTTGTTTCTGAAGATTCTGAAGCTAGAAATATGAAGTATAACTCTGAGGTCCTATTGTAATTATGCAAAGTATGGGCCATTAAGGGTGATTTAGAATCTTGATGGCTCCAATTGACCCGGACAATTGGTTGTAAATGGTTTATTTATCTGCAAACCTTCCTGTGTACATGTGGGCCAACCCAGGAAGAATGGAGACATGTGACCATGTCACATGATGCTGGAATCCATCTTAAACCTTGTACTTTTCCTTTGATGAACGGAGGTGGGGACAAGCACAGACAAAAGATTCCCGCCTTGTGCCAAAGCTATAAAAGGGGGTGGAGCAGGACAAAGGGGGCTGCCAGTCATGAGAAAACCCCTGTTTACCACCTGAGACATCTGCTGGATCTAACAAAGACTGTACCAGGGGAAAGGATTGGGCCCAGACTAAGAAGGAGTCTAGTCTGTGAAAGAAACTTATTGGAACATCTTTGATGGTGAGATATTACCTGAAATCAGTTTCTTAATGTATTAGGCTTAGACTTGCATGTTTTGTTTTATTTTGCTTTGTGACTTACATTGTCCTGGATGTTATTACTTGAAACCACTTAAATCCTACTTTTTTTACTTAATAAAATTACTTTGGTTTATTAATAAGCCCACAGTAAGTGATTAATACCCGGGGGGAGCAAACAGCTGTGCATATCTCTCTATCGGTGATATAGAAGGTGAACAATTTATGAATTTACCCTGTATAAGCTTTATACAGAGTAAAATGGATTTATTTGGGGTTTGGATCCCATTGGGAACTGGGTGTCTAGGTGCTGGAAACAGGTAACCTGCTGAGCTGTTTTTAGGTAAAGTCTGCTGCTTTGGGGCATGGCCCAGACCCTGGGTCTGTGTTGCACCAGGCTATCATGTCTGGCTCAACAAGGCAGGATTCTGGAGTCCCAAGCTGGCAGGGAAAATGGGCTCAGAGGTAATTTCAGCACATCAGGTGACAGTCCCAAGGGGATCTCTGTGACCAAACCCATCTCATACACATATCCCTAGTTGAGAACCACTGTTCTATGGTAAGGACAACCTTACCATAGAACATTGCATCTTAATAATGCTTTGGAAATGTTAATATAAACTTCAACAAAAATGTTTTTCCTCTAAAAATTATTTTTAAAATGTTGGCCCTTTTCTCAAATACATCAATACTCAAAGGTCTTTGTAAACACAATCTCATGTTGGAGAATAACAGTCATTGTGAAAGGATTCTGAAAACTTAGATAATTAAACCCCCCCTCCATCCCCAAGGTTTATAGGAAAATCAGAATTAGGCTTGTTTGCATGAGAGAGCTGGTACTGTACGATAATGAAGACAGGCAACAGAAATCCACAATCTCTGTAGATTTGTATTTTATTTTCTCCCATGGATCTTCCCTGCACTGCAAAATCTAAAGATGTCATGTAAAAAAAATGTTACAACATGGCAAACTTGCTAAAATGGCTCTTATACTATAAATCAATGAACTGCTGTTTGGGACTACTCTTCTGCTAGACAAACAATATAGGAACAGAAGTGTGAACTTACTGATTCTTCTTATTGGAGCATTAACATCAAAGTCTAGCTTTTCATATTTAAATGATTACAAATTAGTGGATGTTTGTTTTGTACAATCTGGACCTGCTCATTGCATTCAGAATAATTATAAAACACTGAAATATTGTTAATCTGCAATTTTAAAAGTGCATTATAAATTGACAAAACTAGTGCATCTTATGGAGTCAAGTTGTCCTCTTGGAAGCATGAACTGCTCTCATTTACTGCAGTGAGAACTCCATGTGTTCAGAGGACAGAAAGCAGCCTGAAATATATAACATGAGCTATAAATGAAATACGTAACATGAGCTATAATTAATTAATAGGGCTAAGTAATTCTATATTTCTGATGTTTTCTTATTTGAGTTTCAACCCAAATATGTAGGTGAAACCAATCACAAAGTGGGGATCAAGGGACAGAAATTGAGCATGCCTGGAGGATTAGCAGAGTGCGTAAAAGCTATCCACAGATATCCCAGGGAGTTTTATGAAAGTCTCTGTTTACCCAAATTTGGTTTGACCTTTGTTTACTCTTCAGATTGTTAAAGTATACTTTTCAATGACCCTCTTTGTATTTGGCATTTTGCTGGAATACTTGGGCCAAGTAGGACAAACTAGTCCCCATAGACTGTCCTCAGGTAAATTATGGCACTTCAGGTGCTGTGTAAATAAGAATAAAGATCAGTGTTACTGGGCCAAATTCCAAGGTCCTTATTCCATATTACAGACAGAGCAAAACTGACAGCAGCCTACACAAGTGCTTTGGAGTCTTCACTAGCTGCCAATACAATTCTGTGAGTTCAAGGCTCTGGTTTTGACCAAAGAGTGCAAAATGGTTTCAGGCCTGCTGTGATAGTCTATGTGTGATATTGCTGCAGTTGTGATCAACAGAGTGTAAAGCCCTTGGTTTAAATGGGAAGGAACTGCAGGCAGGGCATTCTCTGTGAAGGGCCCTTAACTTTGAAATTCTTGCCTCTCTGATACACCAGAACTTGGATTTGTTAACTTTGGCTGGGAATTCCAAAGGAGCTGAAAGCAGTTAGGCACCTAAATCCCATTGAATTGTAATGAGAGTTAGGCATCTAACTCCTTTAGGCACTTTAGATATCACAGCCCTTTTGAGCACACTGCAGAATGCCCTTATTTTTTTCCCTGATCATTTGGGAAAAGGTTGGGCTGATGTGGTGGGAGATAGGAGCCGTTATATAATTACTCAACAGGACTGTGATGATAATTGAACTGCTATTACAGGATTATGATAAGATCTTGATTGCTGGTGCTGAGTATTGCAACTTCTGGAGCATGATAGGCATTGTTAAATTGTAAATCAGTCATTACAGGTTTTACAGGAAATACTGCTCCAGGGATCTTAAAACAAAAATTAGCATGTGAAATAAACAAGGGGAAAACTCTTTTTAAATGCAGTGTGGAAAATGGCAGTGGAAAAATTAAAACAAATAAGAAAGTCTCTTTAAAAAAAAATCAACTTTGGCATCTATATCATCCTCAGTGCTTCTTACCAAAAGCCCTTTACTGACATGCGTGGATGAGATGATTTTGTAGGGAGAAGGAGTTTAGATTTATTAGGAATTGGGGAAACTTTTGGGAAAGGGGGAGCCTATACAGGAAGGATGGGCTCCCCCTAAACCAAAATGGAACCAGATTGCTGGCACTTAACATTAAAAAGGTTATAGAGCAGTTTTTAAACTAAGGGCTGGGGGAAAGCCGACAGGTGCGGAGGAGCACATGGTTCGGCCATCCCTTAGGGGAGGATCTATTAAGAGAGAATCTCTATGTCCTAGTGAGGATGAGAGGATGGAAAATGATAAAATACAGGCAAGGTCCGATCAGAAACAGTCAAATAAAAAAGAATCCCATTCAATTACATTGTATAATGGCAGACAGCTAAAAGGAGACAAGTTTTTAAAGTTCTTATATACCAATGTTAGAAGTCTAAATAATAAAATGGGTGAACTAGAGTGCATCATATTAAATGAGGATATTGATATAATAGGCATCACAGAAGCTTGGTGGAATGAGGATAATCAGTGGGATACAGTAATACCAGGGTACAAAATATATCGGAAGGACAGAACAGTTGTGCTGGTGTGGCATTATATGTGAAAGAAAGCATAGAATCAAATGAAGTAAAAATCATAAATGAATCAAACTGTACCATAGAATCTCTATAAATAGAAATTCCTTGTTCTAATAATAATATAGCGTGGGCATATATTACTGACTACCTGACCAGGATGGGGATAGTGACTGTGAAATGCTCAAGGAAACTAGAGAGGCTATTAAAATAAAAGCTCAATAATAATAATGGGGGTTTTCAGTTACCCCATATTGACTGGGTACATGTCACCTCAGGATGGAATGCAGAGATAAAGTTTCTTGACACCTTAAATGACTGGTTCTGGGAGCAGCTAGTCCTGGAACCCACCAGAGGAGAGGCAATTCTTGATTTAGTCCTAAGTGGAGCACAGGATATGATCCCAGAGGTGAATATAGCTGGACCGCTTGGTAATAGTGATCATAATATAATTAAATTTAATAGCCCTGTGGCAGGAAAAACACCACAGTGGCCCAACACTGTAGCATTTTATTTCAAAAAGGGGAACTACACAAAAATGAGGAGGTTAGTTAAACAGAAATTAAAGCGTACAGTGCCAAAAGTGAAATCTCTGTATGGAAACTTTTTAAAGACACCATAATAGAGGTTCAACGTAAATGTATTAAAGAAGCAGCGAGAGGCAAAAAGGCATCCTTTAAAAAGTGGAAGTTAAAACGTAGAGAGGAAAATAGAAAGGAGCATAATTGCCCAACAAGGGGTATGGCAGCTCCAGTTGGGGGGCATGGGCCCTCCCTGCTCCACCAGGCCCCAACCCAGGGCCCTAACAATGGCACAGCAACTTGCCACTGACTCAACAGGGGGGTCCTACCGAAACATGCTGAGGTTTCCTGGGTGGGAGGTACTACTCCATCACCCTCCCTGGGTCACTTCCTACCAGAGTCTGCATTAGGGTCTCCCATGAGACTTCGGATACTCTGTGGTCAGCTGGGCTGGTTGCCTCCTGTGGCTCCTCCAGTCGCCGGAGTTCAAGCAGGCCTAGGGAGGCTTTGATTCCCAGCGCAGTCAGGGACTGTGGCTGGCCCTCTGCAGGAGCTTTCCAGACAGATCCTTCCCCTGCAGCCTCCACCCCAGAATGAGCTGAGCTTTATCCCTTTATACTGCTAGAGCATCTGAAGCATGCCCAGTCCCACCGGGGAGGCAAGACTTCCGCTGTCAATAATATGGGCTTAACCCTGTCTGGGCTAGGGTGGGGTAAGCAGACCCTGTCACAGAGGAAGTCAACAAGCATGTGGATCAAGGGGATCCAATGGCTATAGTGTACATAGATTTTCAGAAAGCCTTTGACAAGGTCCCTCGCCAAATGCTCTTACGCAAAGTAAGCTGCCACAGAATAAGAGGGAAGATGCTCTCATGGGTTGGTAACTGGTTAAAAGATAGGAAACAAAGTTTAGGTATAAATGGTCAGTTTTCAGAATGGAGAGAGGTAAATAGTGGTGTCCCCCAGGGGTATGTTCTAGGACCAGTCCTATTCAACATATTCATAAATGATCTGGAAAAAGGTGGTAAACAGTGAGGTGGCAAAATTTGCAGATGATACAAAATTACTACAGATAGTTAAGACCCAGGTAGACTGCGAAGAGCTACAAAAGGATCTCTCAAAACTGGGTGACTGGACAACAAAATGGCAGATGAAATTTAATGTGATAAATGCAAAGTAATGCACATTGGAAAGCATAATCCCAACTATACATATAAAATGATGGGGTCTAAATTAGCTGTAATCACTCAAGAAAGATCTTGGAGTCATTGTGGATAGTTCTTTGAAAACATCCACTCAATGTGCAATGGCAGTCAAGAAAGCAAACAGAATTCTGGGAATCATTAAGAAAGGGTTAGATAATAGGACAGAAAATATCATGTTGCCTCTATATAAACCCATGGTACACATACATCTTGAATACCATGTGCAGATGTGGTCGCCTCATTTAAAAAAAAGATATATTGGAATTAGAAAAGGTTCAGAAAAGGGCAAAAAAAATAATTAGGGGTATAGAACGGCTTCCATATGAGGAGAGATTAATAAGACTGCGACTTTTCAGCTTGGAAAAGAGACGATTAAGGGGGGATATGATAGAGGTCTATAAAATCATGACTGATTTGGAGAAAGTAAACAAAGAAGTGTTATTTACTCCTTCTCATAACACAAGAACTAGGGGCCACCAAATGAAATTAATAGGAAGCAGGTTTAAGACAAACACAAGAAAGTATTTCTTCACACAACACACAGTCAACCTGTGGAACTCCTTGCCAGAGGATGTTGTGAAGACCAAGACCATAACAGGGTTCAAAAAAGAACTAGATAAGTCCATGGAGGATAGGTCCATCAATGGCTATTAGCCAGGATGGGCAGGAATGGTGTCTCTAGCCTCTGTTTGCCAGAAGCTAGGAATGAGTGACAGGGGATGGATCACTTGATGATAACCTGTTCTGTTCATTCCCTCTGGGGCATCTGACACTGTCCACTGTTGGAAGACAGGACACTGGGCTGCATGGATCTTTTGTCTGACCCACTAGGGCCATTCTTATGTTCTTATGACACTACTATACAGGTATGTCTACGCTGCAATAAAAGACCCATGGCTGGCCCGGGTCAGCTGACTTGAGCTTGCAGGGTTCGGGCTTCAGGGCTATATAACTGCAATGTAAATGTTTGGGCTCGGTGACCCCAGGAGACAGGAGGGTTCCAGAGCCCAGGCTACAGCCCAAGCCTGAATGTCTACACCACAATTTTGCAGCCTGAGCCCTGATTAATTAGGAGACTGCAGTATTCCATTTCAGGGTTCTGCACCAAATTGTGTTAAAGTTACTATTCATTTTTCAGGGCTGTCCCCTTTCTATAGAAGATTGAAGGGACATTAAAAAAGGGAACGGACAGAAAGGACAAGTCTTTTAGTTCTTATTCAGGTAAAACTCCCATTGAAGACAGTGGGAGTTTTCCCTGAGTCATGATTAGAGAATTTCACCCTAAATCACAATGTGCATATAAAAATGAATTATTTTAAAAAAATGTATCCATGCAACATTCTGACTGATAATTTACACACAAAAGTCATGAAATTCAAAGTTATGGTTCCCACAACAGCTGTAACTCTTTAACAGAAAATACTATATATTAGAAATGTACATGGTGATAACCTTTATGCATTAGCATATTGTGTTTGGTATGTGTCCAAGTTATAGTTACTGTGGGAGCCATAACTTTGCCTTGATTTTTATGCAGTTAAATTCTCAGCCATAACACAGGCATAGTGGTAGGTGTAGTGGGCTTGTTGTTTTTATTTATTTCTTCCATTTCCTTGGTTTGGGAAGAAAAAAGAATAGTAAGATATTGCACAATGAAGTCAATACACAATGGTATGTCAATGTTCTCGCGTATTTTTATTTCCATGTCTGGTAACTAAAATGATATAGACAAATCTGTTTATTCCATTCTGCACATCTCTAGATAATAACGCTCAATATTCAAATAAGAGTAAATGGTTTTAGTAGTTAAGCCAGGACTGCTAGTTTCTGTTCTCAACATCAGTGTGAAACTTTAGGCAATTATCTGGCTCTCTGGGAGCTTCTTTTCCCTATCATTTGCTCTCTGGGATGTGGAAAGTCCATCTCTTGCAGGTGAAGGGAAGACAAGCTGGTAGAGGAATGGGATCTTGGGTCCAAACAAGACAGAAGATATTGTCAATGGTCTTCCCCAATTATTGCTCCTGCCAAAGTAGCAAGGACAGGAAATGAAGAAAGAGGGCTACTAGTGGCCTTCCTAAAAATCTATTCTTGGGAGACAAGGGCAAAGGGCCACTAACATCCTTCTCTGTAGAGCCTGCTGTGGTAAAGCTTGGTGGAAATACTATCTTGTATATATCATGTGTAAATATGTTTATGCTATTGTGAGATTTATGATGAGAAATTATATACAAGATAAAATCTTTCATATAGCCATATTAACTCACATGTCCTGTAGCTAAGTCTCCGGCAGAAGGCTTTATTCTAGCTGACTACTTGTATCAAACAGAGGAATGAAAATCATATTTTAGATGTAATCTACAACAATACATTATAAATAAAACCAAGATAGAAAAGCATGGTCATTAAAAATTGAGAGTGTTGGAGATGGCATAATTTAAGTCTAGATTTGGTTTGATCAGGGTTTGCGTCTGAAGCCAAATCAGGGGTAGGGTTTGAATTAGATAGTGTCAAAATGTCATGAGCCACTCCTGTAATATTCACCCGTATCCAGTTATAAGCAGAATTTGCTCCTTGTAGTTTTGTGCTGAAGCCAAACCAGCAGGGACAAGTTTAGAGCTGGAGATTCAGATTCAACCTGCAGCCCGAAAATTCAAAGCATTCAGGTGAGATGTCATGATTTTGGCTCATCCTGCCTTAAGCACCATGTTGAAAGCATGCTGAAAAGTCAGTAACTAACAAAAGACAATACCAAACAGTAGCCCTATATTCTCAAAGTAAATAAGCCAGCCTTGCATAGCAATGGTCTGACACAACCCAGCTTTCAGTTTTGTTGCTAGTGTTCGGATTCATCAGCACTACAGAATACTGGAGTAATTTTAGTATGGTACCAATGATCAAACAATCTACTAAAACTTAAGGCCAGACAACGCACTTTCCAATCTGGGTGGTGCTGAGCTGCAGGAGCACAATCATTTCCCTAGCTTTGTACTGGAATGGGGACGGAGGGCCTCAGGGGAGTGTACTGATAAGCCTCTGTTCCCCAGGGTTGCCTTGTCAGCTCTACAGACTGGTGTGGAGAAGGCTGTATTATGACTCCAATCCTCCCTGTCCCCTTTGGTGCACTTTGTACCCTAGTGCATGCACAGAAGGCCCCTGGAGCACAGGGAGTATCAGTGTGCCTCCCTAGCCCATGTGCAGGGTGCCAGATGTGAGCAGGTGCCTTCTACCCTCCTCTCCCGCAAGGGCTAGGAAAAAGCTGGACATCTGTGATGGGGAGAGATCCAGCTCTAAATGTAAGTAGATGCACATTGCAGTGAACTAACCACTGGGCAAAAGATGGCTTATGCACAGATGAATGTATGTCACCAGAGGGTGCATGGTATGGAAAGGTATCTGACCTAGAAAACAAATGAGACATTTCAGCAACTGTCTAAGCAGGGGGCCATCATCATCCCTCTGAACCGCACTGTTGCTAATATAAAGAAAAGGAGTACTTGTGGCACCTTAGAGACTAACAAATTTATTTGAGCATAAGCTTTTGTGAGCTACAGCTCACTTCATCGGAGCAAACTTCATTGAGTGGAAAATACAGTGGGGAGATTTATATACACAGAGAACATGAAACAATGGTGTTACCATACACACTGTAATGAGAGTGATCAGATAAAGTGACCAGCAGGAGAGCAGGGGGTGGGGGTGAAACCTTTTGTAGTGATAATCAAGGTGGGCCATTTCCAGCAGTTGATAAGAACATCTGAGGAACAGTTGTGGCGGGGAGGGGGCAGATAAACATGGGAAAATAGTTTTACTTTGTGTAATGACCCATCCACTCCCAGTCTTTATTCAAGCCTAAGTTAATTGTATCCAGTTTGCAAATTAATTCCAATTCAGCAGTCTCTCGCTGGAGTCTGTTTTTGAAGTTTTTTTGTTGAAAAATTGCCACTTTTAGGTCTGCAATCGAGTGACCAAAGAGATTGAAGTGTTCTCCGACTGGTTTTTGAATGTTATAATTCTTGACGTCTGATTTGTGTCCATTTATTCTTTTACGTAGAGACTGTCCAGTTTGGCCAATGTACATGGCAGAGGGGCATTGCTGGCACATGATGGCATATATCACATTGGTAGATGTGCAGGTGAACGAGCCTCTGATAATGTGGCTGATGTGATTAGGCCCTATGATGGTGTCCCCTGAATAGATATGTGGACAGAGTTGGCAACGGGCTTTGTTGCAAGGATAGGTTCCTGGGTTAGTGGTTCTGTTGTGTGGTGTGTGGTTGCTGGTGAGTATTTGCTTCAGATTGGGGGGCTGTCTGCAAGCAAGGACTGGCCTGTCTCCCAAGATCTGTGAGAGTGATAGGTCGTCCTTCAGGATAGGTTGTAGATCCTTGATGATGCGTTGGAGAGGTTTTAATTGGGGGCTGAAGGTGATGGCTAGTGGCGTTCTGTTATTTTCTTTGTTGGGCCTGTCCTGTTGTAGGTAACTTCTGGGTACTCTTCTGATTCTGTCAATCTGTTTCTTCAGTTCAGCAGATGGGTATTGTAGTTGTAAGAACGCTTGATAGAGATCTTGTAGGTGTTTGTCTCTGTCTGAGGGGTTGGAGAAAATGCATTTGTATCGTAGAGCTTGGCTGTAGACAATGGATCATGTGGTGTGGTCTGGATGAAAGCTGGAGGCATGTAGGTAGGCATAGCGGTCAGTAGGTTTCCAGCATAGGGTGGTGTTTATGTGACCGTCGCTTATTAGCATCGTAGTGTCCAGGAAGTGGATCTCTTGTGTGGACTGGTCCAGGCTGAGGTTGATGGGGGATGGAAATTGTTGAAATCATGGTGGAATTCTTCAAGGGCTTCTTTTCCCTGGGTCCAGATGATGAAGATGTCATCAATGTAGGGCAAGTAGAGTAGGGATGTTAGGGGACAAGAGCTAAGGAAACATTGTTCTAAGTCAGCCATAAAAATGTTGGCATACTGTGGGGCCATACGGGTACCCATAGCAGTGCCACTGATTTGAAGGTATACATTGTCCCCAAATGTGAAATAGTTATGGGTGGGGACAAAGTCACATACCACCATAACCGCAGCCTGGACCAGTCCACACAAGAGATCCACTTCCTAAATAGTAAAACTATTTCCCCATGTTTATCCGACCCCCCCCCCCCGACAACTGTTCCTCAGATGTTCTTGTCTACTGCTGGAAATGGCCCACCTTGATTATCACTACAAAAGGTTTCTCTCCCCCCCCCAGGCCGGCTCTCCTGCTGGTAATAGCTCACCTTACCTGATCACTCTCATTACAGTGTGTATGGTAACACCCATTGTTTCATGTTCTCTGTGTATATAAATCTCCCCACTGTATTTTCCACTGAATACATCCGATGAAGTGAACTGTAGCTCACGAAAGCTTATGCTCAAATAAGTTTGTTAGTCTCTAAGGCGCCACAAGTACTCCTTTTCTTTTTGCAGATACAGACTAACACGGCTGCTACTCTGAAAACTGTTGCTAATAGCTTCCTCAAGACAGTGAGCCACAACAGGAGTAGGTGATGAATACATTGTTGCATAGAGAGTCTAATATTAAACACCCAGCCAGAGGATCAAGCTAAGTAAAGAGGGAATGCAGACGTTACTCAGCAGGAGGTGAGGAGCTGAAAGCCTTGCGGACAGTAGTAGGGGAAAAGAAAGGAAAGCTGCTGACCTTTCTGCATCAGGTCCAGCAGCTGAGGCCTGATCATGTGATGAGATGCCCAAAAGCATCCCTGGCAGTGGACCAAGTGGAGGCACCTACCACCAGGGTGGTTTGAAAAAACAAGTAGGATACTCCCTTGGGGTGAATGCTGCCCTGGGAATTTGAAAAAGCTATAAGTAAAACTAAATATTAACCTACCCCCAAGTACTGCATCAGTGTAAATTTTTTCTGACTGAGGAAGCCTGACATGCTGCAAACAGCTGTTAATGGGTTTCTTTGTGGTTCACTTTTCTGTCAGATGTCAGCCTGTGAGGCTTACTGTGATTCAGAATTAAAAAATCCAGGTGCAATTAGGCACAAAACTGGGATTTACGCAGATGCAAAGATATATGATGCACCAGCTGTGCAAAATTCTACATTCACATTGTGAGTTATTTTTTAAAGCGCATGTAAAACATCAGGTTTTTCATTGTCCTTGTCTTTATAAGGGGGAGGAGGATAAATCATGTATGGGCTACCCAAGTCCCTGACAATTTTGCAAGGCTGTGATTAAAAAAACAAAATATCCATTCTCTCATTCATATGTGGTGTGGGCCAGCAGGGAGTATTTCCCCATGTGAGTTGATGCCTGCACAACAGTTGTAAGGTGTGAAGCTAAGACAAGCCTTTCTTAAACTGTTATTTGTCAGTCCTGTTACCTATCACCTCTGTGTTCATAGGGAACTAGGGCGCAGCATCCAGCCTGTCTGACTCATGAAAGACCTCTCCCCCCAGCCTCTGCTTTAACCAAAGCCGATCAGAAGAAAGACTTACAAAAAGCAATGAAAAGGTAGTGGAAAACACACCTAAACCCCTGGGACAAGGGTGACAGGATTAAGGAAACTCCCCTAGCTTCATTTGCATGAAAGATGGGACAGGGAGGCATCTCCATTAGCATACAGAATGGAGAACAGAGATTCCAAGGCAAGAACCGCACTGAACTCTGGGACCAGAAAAGCAGGAAAGCACTGCACGATGAAGAATCTCTGCTCCAGCTGTTAATGAACCAGTCTTGTTAAGTAAGTGGTATAGCATTCTGATGAGTGTGAAACAGGATGAGCATATCAAACACTACATGGAATGGTTTTCTTGAGGAGATAACTGCAGTAACAAGGCATACACAGAGAGCCAGTCTTGAATTCACTTTATTAACAAGAAGGAACAATACACAAGAACATACTGTAACTGCACACCCCCAGCTCTACAGTTATCAAACCAATTCTAGTAATGAATCCTTTATTGGAGTCCAAAATACTGAAGCTGCCTAATTGCATTGTGAGCTCCCTCGAAGGAACACCGCCCATAGCCAGGAATGATCAGATCCTATTGTCTAGCCTGAACAAAACAATTTTGGTATAAGCCATCAGTTTACCCATAAACAAATCTAGTGTTCTCCCTTGAACCATTGTTCTTTCCCTACAAAAATCCCTACCCATGCTCAAATAAGTGTTCTGATGCCTGGATCCAAAATATGCATCAGTTTCATTGGGACTTCATCTTCTCCTGACTGATTGTGCTGGGGGCTCTGCCTGTCTCAGCTACCAGCTACCCTCAGCTACCACCCGATCAATTCAAGCTTCACGGAGTGATGAGAACCTCTCTCTCTAGGTATAGCCTTCTGACCCTGACTTGTGTGATCAGTTATAGTTTTCTAAACCTGACTTTTATAATCAAATTTAAATTAGATTTAATATTATAACTGTTTTGTTTGTTTGGCTCCCCTTGTATGGTTATTACCTGGCAATAAATAACTTTCATGCTTAAGCTGGTTGCTTCAATCTCTCTCTCTACAGCAACGCTCCTCATACCTAAGTTAAAGATCCCTGCAGCGCCTAAAAATGCTGTGGGGTTTGCTCATCAAGTGGGTTACTACCAGAACAATTGTAATGTGAAAGTGGGGATAGGGACATGCTATGAACCTGGGACATATGAGGGTGGCAGTTTGAAAGTGCTGCTCAACCCGGCCTGTTCAGGCGTACTCTATTCCAGTGCGGTGCCCATGGCATATGAGGGTGACAGCTTGGAGGTGCTGTTTGACCCAGCCGGCTGATCCAAGGGCATATAAGGGTGACAGCTTGGAAGTGCTGCTCAACCCAGCCTACTGAGTCCAGGGACATATAAGGGGTCATCTTGGGAGTGCTGATTAACCCAGTCCTCTCAGAGGAACTCTGTTAATGTGTGTGTGTGTGTGTGTGTGTGTGTGTGTGTGTGTTCATCTGATTCTAGGGCTGAAAGAACCCAGCCCTGGGGAACCTAGGTCCTGCAGCATAGCTCCACTGGGAGGGAACTTGCAGAAGGGAGAAGTAGAGCTCCATATGAGAACACCAGTGACACAAGCAGGATATTTTTCAGAGTAGCAGCCGTGTTAGTCTGTATTCGCAAAAAGAAAAGGAGTACTTGTGGCACCTTAAAGACTAACAAATTTATTAGAGCATAAGCTTTCGTGAGCTATAGCTCACTTCATCGGATGCAACCCCCCCCCCAAAGAAGAGTAACCCTAATAAATGAGCGTACCCCAAAGTAACAGGCAAATCTGGTAACAGCCCCTTTACTTACAAATGAAGGCCCTGAAGTTCTCAGTGCAGGATTCAGACCTAAGAGTTTTACACTTCATAAGACAAATTTCTTTATAGGGACAATGCAATACATTCAGTTTCATCCCGATTACTTAATGGTCACACTGTAAAACAGTAGTTCTCAGACTTTTGTACTGGTGACCCCTTTCACATAGCAAAACTCTGAGTGCAACCCCCCTTACAAATTAAAAACACTTTTTTATATATTTAGCACCATTATAAATGCTGGATGCAAAGCGAGGTTTGGGGTGGAGGCTGACAGCTTGCGAGCCCTCATGTAATAACCTCATATCCCCCTGAGGGGTCCTGACCCCCAGTTTGAGTACCTTGCTTTAAAAGGTTCTTCTGTTTTGAAAGCTATTACTTGGAAATAATGGTATTTCCCATTTTTGGATAGGGAGCATTTCTCGGCCTTGCTGAATCTTTCAAAATGCAAGAAACCTTTTAAGTGTCACCACTATAGTTCAAACTTAAGTTTAAATTTTATTTCCTATCATCACTTCACATCTCTACAACTCTATTCATCTGAAACATGGTCTATACTTTATTATATAAAATGGATTCATTTGCAATTTGATTGATAATTTATTAAACATAGTAAGAGTAAATATGAAGATCTGATACAATATAGTACTGGACACATCCTAGTGCCAAGAGAGGCAGTGTGGTCCTCCAGTGGATGGTGCCCTCTCCTCTTTGTTCCTTGGCTCCGATGGGCGCACCCAATGCGCCTGCGGGCACCGCATTGGGGACCACTGGTTTAAACAGACAATTTACATTTCTGATTTTAACTGCAGGGATGATGAGGAAAAAATATCTCCCATGAAAGAGGCTTGAACAATTAGGGCAGTGGTCATGTCCCAGCTAAAGATGGAAAAAAGGATTTCAATACAAAATTAAAGGTTTCTTGATGACTTCAGTGGGAGCAGAATCTGGTCCTACGTTGTCCTAATAGAGTAACAGAACACTCATTTGACTTCATAGAAGAAAATTGGCTTCCTTGGCCGTATCCCTTTTAAGTGGATTTGACTGTAGTAATCGCTTCTCAGCCTTATGGTTAAGATCAAGCATAGTATCTGTGCTTATCAGTTTAATCTCTTTTTATGAACACTTGCAACACCTGCACTGAAGATGGATTCTCCTGCTGCAATTTTTGAAAGAATTGATGCTGCTTTGAAGGTGTATTCTGCTGCTATTACTACTTTGGAAGGAAATCCTCTTTCTGCTCCTGAGACATCCCCAGATGTACCGTGTACCACCACTGCTGCTGCTCCACAGAAGGCCTCTCAGACAACAACTACAAAGAAGGTCCTAGGTGCCTCCAGGACACTGCAGACAGCAGCACGAAGGGGAAGATCAGTGGCTGCTCGAAGGACCCCCTCCAAGATGCTGTTCCAGTAAGATCCTGCATCCTGAGGATGGTCTGTCGGGACATCACAACCAGAAGGAACATCTCCCCCGCTCCCCAGCAGCACCAGCTGCCGAGGGTCAACCCCTCCGCCAAACAGCAGCTGCCGACCGAGAGCCTCCCCGCTCTCCAGCAACACCAGCCGCCAACGGAGAGCCCCCCCACTCTGCAGCTGCAAAATGCTTTCAGGCGACCACCTCCCACCCCCGCAGCTGCCAAGGTCCCCGACACTGGTGGTGCTCTCGCTGCTCTACTCACCATCAAGAGAGGAATCTCCATAGACGGGACCAGCATCTCTCCAGAGACCACCCAGAGGGCCACCAGCGCCTCGCCAGATGCCTGTCCAGCTTCAGAAACCACTCTGAGTGATCCCAGGTCCCTGCCGGATGCCTGCCCAGCCGGACCTCTCGACCCCAACTGCCCACATCAGGATGAACCAGGTAGCAACACCGATGATGCTGCTGGAACCCTCCCGCTGCAAGGTAATGAGGACACCATCTACCTGCAGTACCCCCTTGCTGCGGACGTGCTCATCTGCCCCATCTGCTCTCCGTCCTGAATCTTCCACCTCCTCGGTGGTGTCACCAGGCACCTGAAGAGATGCCACAGCAAGCGGGTCACCTTCAGCTGTGCCCTCTGCAGCCTGCCCTTCGAGACGCAGAAGCAATGCAAGACACACCAAGTCGCCTGCAGGAAACGCCTCAAGGGAACAACACAGTCTCCTGCCCCGGCTCCCAGCCCTCCTGCTGTGCGCCGGCTCGCTGCTCCTGAGCCTCAACAAAGAAAAGCGATCGTGCAAGCTGCCGTCAAGAAGCCTATCCCCATCTCCAGGCCAGCGCAATGGGGTGCTGCAACCGCGAAAGTACCTGCTGCCTCAGGGAACATCACCCAGGTCCTCACCAGAAGGAGGCCCGTCTCACACTCTCACATCGCCAAGCAAATCTCCATACTCAGACGTCCCAGTACTACCTTGCCACCTGCCCAGCACGTCCCCGTCTCCAGAAGGATCAGCGCCCCACCATGCATAGCTGCTCAAGATCCTGTCGCCGGAAGAGCCAGTGCCGGCCCTCAGAATGCCCCGCCAACTCCAACCGCCAGAGGAGCCAAAGCCACACCTCAGACCACCCTACGAGCTCCGGCAGCCAGAGGAGCCAGCACCATGCCCCAGATCGCCCTACAAACGCCAGATGTTACTGGAGGAACCAGCCCCGCAGCCACAGCAAAGCACAGGGCCTTCATCACCAGACGGCCCAGCACGGCCTCCGAGTCCATTCTGCAGGACACTGCCTACGGGAGATCTCCCACTCCAGCAGCAACTGCCCAGACAGCAGCCATCCCTAGAAGGACCAGCGGTGTCCCAGCAACCCCCAAGCCAGACCGCATCTCTCCGACCGCTAGCTACGCCAGCATCCCACCAGAGATCCCGCCCCAGCACCCAACCAATGGGAATCCTGAGCCACAAGATAGATGGCAGGCCGACCATGCAGGCTTTGAGCCTGCACCAGACGAGGTCGAGGACCATGAGGGCCAGCAGCCAGTGGTGAGGACTGCCACTCCATGGCAGACTGCCTGGACCGAGGAGCTGCAAGCAACAGTTTCCTTTGACGACTTTGACCTCCTCGTAGACAGGCTCACCCAAGAACTGTCTGCTGAAACCGCTCCCAGGAGAAGTTCAAACCAGGAGAATGCCCCGCCTGCCCACAGAACGCCTGCTCCAAACCTCAACACCACCACCAGGGGAGCCAGAAGTAGAGACACCAGCCGCCGCTACGATCCAGCAGCGGCTTCAAGGATGCAAAAGCTGTACCGGGCAAACCGCTCCAAAGCCATGAGGGAGATTCTAGACGTGCCCTCGCCCTACTGCAGGATCCCATCTGAGCATCTCTACAGCTACTTCAAGGATGTATTCGACTGCATAGCCCAGAATGTCTCTGCCCCCTGCCCCGTGTTGACGAAACAGGTGTCCTGGAAACTGACTTTATGCCCAAGGAAGTGATGGCCAGACTCTCAAAAACAAAAAACACAGCTCTGGGAAAGACGGCATCCCCTACAGCCTCCTGAAAAAGCGAGATCCCGGCTGCCTGGTCCTTGCCACACTCTTCAACCAGTGCAAGTAATTCTGCCGGACTCCCAGCTCCTGGAAGAAGGCCATGACGGTACTGGTATACAAGAAGGGTGAGCGGGATGACCCCAGCAACTGGAGACCCATCTCCCTCTGCTCCACAATGTACAAGCTCTATGCCAGCTGCCTGGCGTCGAGGATCATGGAGTGGTTAGTGAGTGGGGGAGCCATCAGCTCCACCCAAAAAGGCTACATGTCCTGTGAGGGCTGCTATGAACACAACTTTGTCCTCCAAACCACCATCGAAATGGCCAGAAGGGCACGGAGGCAGTGCACGGTAGCATGGCTCGACCTGGCTAATGCCTTTGGGTCCATGCCCCACCACCACATCTTTGCCACGCTCAAGGAGTTTGAGATGCCAGAGAACTTCCTCCGTGTGATCCGAGGGGTGTACAAGGGATGCAGCACGACCATTCGCTCGGTCGAAGGGGAGACCGCCGAGATCCCAATCTGGAGTGGAGTTAAGCAGGGCTGTCCCCTCAGCCCCATCATCTTTAACCTCGCCATGGAGCCATGCGAGCGATCTCCAATGATGCAGATGGCTTCAACCTCCACGGCGAGAGGGTGAGCGTCCTGGCTTACGCAGATGACCTGGTCCTGACCGCAGACGACCCAGAGAACCTCCAACGTATGCTAGATGCCACCAGTCGAGCTGCCGATTGGATGGGGCTCCGCTTCAATACAAAGAAGTGCGCATCTCTCCACATCAACGGCAGCAAAAGGGACTCAGTGCAGGCGACAGGGTTCCAGATCCAGGGTGAGCCCATCATCCCCCTGGCAGAGGGGCAGGCGTATTGGCACCTCGGCACGCCAACGGGTTTCCATGTCCGACAGACACCTGAGGACACCATCCAGGAGATCTTACAGGATGCCGCCAAGATTAACGCCTCCCTGCTAGCACCGTGGCAGAAGATAAACGCCCTGAACACCTTCCTGATCCCCCACATCTCTTTCGTCCTATGGGGATCCGCGAAGGTACCCCTCAACAAGGCAGACAAGATCGTCCGGCAGCTGGTGAAGAAGTGGCTGTTCCTTCCCCAGAGAGCCAGCAACGAGCTGGTCTATATCGCCCACAGGCATGGCGGTGCCAATGTCCCCCGCATGGGTGACCTGTGTGACATCGCGGTGATCACCCACGCCTTCCGCCTGCTGACATGTCCCGACGCCATGGTAAGGAACATCGCAGCAAATGCCCTCCATGACGCAACAAAGAAGCGGATCAGCAGAGCCCCCTCCAACCAAGACACCGCCAGATTCCTGAGCGGTTCTCTGGATAGTGAATTTGGACGGGACGGTGGCGACATCGCTTTGCTCTGGTTCTGCGTTCACAATGCCACGCGTCGCCTGGGGAAGCGCATCGGCTGCCACTGGGAGTGGTGCGAGGAGCACCAGGAGCTGGGAGTCCTGGTGCCACAGATCAGGTCCGATGACAACACCATCGTCACCCCGAGCACCAGGGGCATGCTGGAGAGGACCCTGAAGGTGGCCATCCACTCGTTGTACATGGAAACCCTGAAGCGTAAACCAGACCAGGGTAAAGTCTTTGAACTTAGCAGCAAGTGGAATGCCAGCAAACAGTTCCTTGCCGGGGGCAACTTCACCCGTTTTGCCGACTGGCAGTTCATCCACCACGCCCGGCTCAACTGCGTCCCGCTCAATGGAGCCGTCCGCCACGGGAACCGAGACAAGCATTGCAGGAAGTGCAGCTACTCCAACGAGACCCTGTCCCACGTCCTGAGCAGCTGCAAGCCCCACTCCAGAGCCTGGCAGCTGCACCACAACACCATCCAGAATCGCCTGGTGAAAGCCATTGCACCGTGCCTGGGGGAAGGTCGCCGTGGACTCCACCATCCCCAGGATGGACAGCCAGTTGCGACCTGACGTGGTAGTCACCGATGAGGACCAGAAAAAGATCATCCTCATCGACATCACGGTCTCCTTTGAGAACAGGACCTCGGCCTTCCGCAAATCCCGAGCTCGTAAGCTGGAAAAATACGCCCCCCTGGCCGACACCCTGAGAGCAAAAGGCTAAGAGGTGCAGATGGATGCCCTGGTTGTTGGAGCCCTGGGGGCTTGGGACCCCTGCAACGAACGTATGCTGCAGACCTGCGGGATCGGTCGACAGTACGCACGGCTCATGCAGCGCCTCATGGTCTCGGACACAATCTGATGGTCCAGGGACATCTACTTCGAACACATCACCGGCCACCGACAGTACCAGGAGGTGCGAGCCGGTACAACATCGTGCATCAACCATGGGAAAGGGACTGAGAGACTTTTTTTTTTTCATTGGACCATATGAACTGGAACCATAAACTCACTGAACATTAAATCCCACCAAATGAGGGTAGATCCATTCTTATCATCGTACCCGCTCATTATACTCCACACCTGAACATAGCCATTATATGGACAACATACCCCCATAGCTCAATGCCTGCACTTTGACCCGTTAAACTTTTACCCCCAATCGGGGAGATTGCAGATTATGTATTCCTTATGCCACCCGCTCCTAAACTGAACTTTGCACCCCTTGATAATCTGTACCTTATTCCCTGATAACCAGAAACTTCTATGCCTAAACTCTGTACCGTTTTCTTTTTACTTCAACATTATCTTAATAATATTATACTGTACTGGTGTGGGGAGGGAGACTGCACTGCAGCTATGGGCTCACATGTACAATCGTTAGACACTTAGATACTCGAGTGGTAGAAATAATGGGCCAAATTCACCCCGGTATAACTCCACTGATTCTGGCAGAGATACACCAGAGATGAATCTGACTGAATAACATTCACTATTTAGTGTCATACACTTCTTCCTCTATCCTCCATTCAGGACTGCCCATTTTTCTCAGTGTAAGATCAGGGCCCTCACTTGCAACTGATGGGACTGACAGTATACAACTTACTAAAGACTTATCTCTATTCCACTTCGTAGGACGGTTATGCAGAAATGAGCATATGACTAAAAGCCAGGAACACCTGGGTTCTGCTCCTGGTTCTGCCACTGATTAAGTTGTTCATGGAATTCTTAACTGTAGTGACTCATTTTACCAATCCTCAATAAAAAGGGAATAATACTATTTGTCTACCTCACACGTGTGTTGCCAGGATTAATATACTGTATCTATGTTTGAACAGCTCTTTAAATATATAAATCCTTAACATTATGATTTGTTTCAGAGTGCATTCAACTACTAATATATATCATTAGTGGCAAATTCTGATCTCTATCAGACTGGTATAAATCTGAAGTAATCCCTCTGACTTCAGAGCAGTGTTTGGCTTTTATGGTAGATCAGACAAGACTGACAAACAAACAAAGCCTGTGTACCTTGAAAGTACTAAAAAAACCCAACCTCATAAAATACATGCAGAACCTTACTCCTATTTAAACCGAAGTTGTAACAGTGTACTTTGGCAGAAAATAATATTTAAACTATAAAATCTCTCTGGAGATAGTCTATCCATAATCTCCAAGCTGTCTCTTAGCTTCACAAAGTTGTTACCCAATCCTCCCTGGAGGCTGTCTTAGAAGCAGATCTGCAGTTGGGAGAAAATACAATCTTCCAGAGCTCATGGTCTGTAAAAATTTCTTCATCTTCAGAGAAGGAGTATAATGTATGTGTAGGCTTGGGTCCACTTCATCTTACCTACATTTGTATCTCTTTGATTTTATTTTTAAAGGACCAGTGGAGCTGGAAGGGAGTTCAAGCATCTCTTAGTTCATTCTCCTGCATCATTGCAAGATTGATATTTCTATATTCCTAAGCCATTGCCACACACATCTACTTTGAGAAGCCTGTGCTACTGTGCTCTCACACACTTTTGGTTGAACTCTGGTGTGTGATAGATTCTTTTAATCTTACCTCTAACTGAAGACACTTTTTTGCTTAAGACTATACAATAGAATGTGTAGTTATCACATGCAATTACCAGCAAGTGTGGTACACTGCACCCGCGTTATTCTACTGTTGGTTTTGAGAAACTTAAATCCCCTCTGCATGGAACACAATGTATCAATTTCAAATTAATATGTAATATGGGCTGCAAGCAGAATTATGGACATTTTCCATTATTCATATTCTCCAAGTCTCTTTAGAAACAGACTTAACACTTGTTCCTTTGCATTTCAAATGAAGGGGTGTCTGTGTCGTGACACTAGCAATTTGGTTAATATTGACACAGTCCAAATGCCAGTTGGAAAATGAGAACATTTTCATTATCTTTAGCATACTATGAAGTACTGTAGCTTATCTCAAATACTGTGTTGTTTCTGTCACCATGGTATGATTACACTTCCCTACCCAACTAACCATGATTTAGGAATGGGATGTGCAAAAATACACAACACTACACAGATTTTACTATTTTTATAATATTTATTTATTGCTCTTTTTTGTAGTGTACACAATGATTTATACTGTTGTATGATTTTCTGTGGCATTCATCACAGTAGCATTTGAGCACCTCACAAACATTGATAGCCAGGGAGGCTCTATGTACAGGGAACATTCTCAGGGGGGTTTGTAAGGCTTCTTTGCACTGCCACAGTGATGTAAAGGGGCCTTGGTAGACTTTTGACTCAGGGTCAAAGTCTTGACTCTAACAATCACACAAACTGGTCTTTTCTGCCAGTCTTTGCTATACACGCTGTATGTGCTTCTTTGCTTCCTTAGCACATGGCTGTAACCAGGGCGTGGTGAGCGAGGCAGCCACCAAGGGTGCAACGCTACAGAGGCAGAAAAATGGGGCCAGAGGCAACACGTGAGGGGTCATGTGGAGGTCATGCGGCCCCCAGATTTTTGGTTGCACCCCCCACCCAGGCTAGGTCTGAGTCAGGGGGTAGAGGTGGTGCTCCCTTCCCGAGCCCCACCTCCTTAGGGGGCTGGCCTCGCAGTTTGAAAACGTCCGTGGGGTGGTCACATGCCTCCTCAAACCTTTAAATTGTGTTCCTCCCACTATCAACATTAAGTGTCACCAATGAATGGGGTGGAAAAATGATGAAAAAAACCCTGGTAGGGGCACAAATATGTTTGCTTGCCCCGGGCACTAAAATGCCTCATTATGGCTCTGTTTTAGCCTTTCTTCTCTCTACGGTGTAGCTTTGCTTTGCAGTTTCTAAAGACTGGTGTTTGTTATGTTCTAGCTTCCGATCCCCCGTCTCTGGAACTCTCCTTAGCTCTCTTCATTTTTCTGATGCTCTTTATGATTTGAAAACCCCATTTCAACACCTCTCTCCTCTTCCTGGCACCATATTGTCAAAGGATTTTGCATCTCTTCTCTTCTTTGTAAGTCCAGTAGCTTGCTTTTCTTGGGGGCTATCAGTTAGTGGCTATTTTTGGTGTCCCTCAGTAACCCTTACCCAAGCTTTGGCTCAAAATAAGCTATCTAAATAAATAAAGTATAGTGTTTCTATTTGATGTGAAGCAGCTATCCTTTATAAGCTGTGCGTCTTTGATAGGTTTGCTGTTTTTATGAACAAAAATAATTCTTTTTGCACTCAGCTTCAATCCCCCCAACCTTGCCACAAATTTTCCTCTGGCAATTATAAGGAGGTGAAGTAATGTTTGTGGAGTAAATACCCTTTACTTAGCTAGCCCAGTAAAATGTGGATCTAAAGAATGGAAATATTTCAAATTAAAGTCATCCTCCAAAGTGGTGCAATGTATATAGAACACCATGCCTTTGAAGTTGAACCCCCCCCCTACTGTTCCTCACATGTTCTTGTCAGCTGCTGGAAATGGCCCACCTTGATCATCACTACAAAAGGTTCCCCCTCCACACCCCCACTCTCCTGCTGGTAATAGCTCACCTTACCTGATCACTCTTGTTACAGTGTGAATCGTAACACCCATTGTTTAATGTTCTCTGTGTATATAAATCTCCCCACTGTATTTTCCACTGCATGCATCCGATGAAGTGAGCTGTAGCTCACAAAAGCTTATGCTCAAATAAATTTGTTAGTCTCTAAGGTGCCTCAAGTACTCCTTTTCTTTGAAACATGGTTGATGTGGCAGAAACTGATGTGTTAGCTTGGCAAAGATAGAATTTCTCAGTTGCAAAGGAAAGATGGATTGACAGACAAACATTTCAGACCTAAAGAAAGGATCTCTTCTGAAAATTCTAGGTTTAAATTGCTTCGCTACAGCAGAATGCTAAAAAAGGTCTGGACTGATGTTACTGTATAAATGTCACTAAATTTTCAGTTCATCACTAAATTATCTATGGAGATAACTGCAAGTCCATCACCCAACTGAAATGTTTTAATACAGTTGAGTATTTGCCTTCCTTCAGACAACAATAAATAAGCCCCAAGTACACTTATTATCCTGAAAAGTTGTTCACAACATCGTGAAACTGATTTACAACAAGCAACCAGTTAAAATTGGAATTAGCAGATTCCTGGCTATGCAACAGATTTCATGGGTAACATTGGGAAGTCATATATGACCTGATATTTAGAGAGGTTGAGTGCCTGCAGCTCCCATTTACTTCAATGGGAATTGTGGGTGCTCTGTATTGTACCTCTAAAAAGTCAGTCTGTTAACCTGTTTGTGCCTCACTTTTACAATCTGTAAGGGTAAATAATTCTGACCTACTTTGTTGTGTTAAACTGATGTTTGTGAAGTACTTTGAGACCCTTGCATTAAAGGCACTAGGCAAGTGCCAAACAATAATATGACTAATTAATCAGGGGGTAAAGCTGTGCTGAAAGTTGCTTCTGAGCAGCATTTCCTGGCAGCTATCTCCGGTGTGACTTCTTTCACTCTCTGGTCAATCTTTCCGTTTAATAAAAATTAAGCATTTGGCTGAGAAAATCTAAGTGTGTGCTTTGATTCTTAAATACAAAGAATGTACAGGCTATGACGGGTTCGGTCACAGAGACCCTCTTGAGACTGTCACCTGATATGCTGAGACTACCTCTGAGCCCATTTTCTCCACCAGTTTAGGCCTCTGAACCCTGCCTTGTTGAGCCAGACACACAAGCCTGCTGCAGCACAGACCCAGGGTCTGAACCATGCCCCCAAAGCTGCAGACTTAACTGAAAACAGCTTAAGAAGTGCTCTGGTCTCCAGCACCCAGACACCCAGTTCCCAATGGGATCCAAACCATCCAAATAAATCAGTTTTACTCTGTATAAAGCTTATACAGGATAAACTCATAAATTGTCTGCCCTCTATAACACTGATAGAGAGATATGCACAGCTGTTTACTCCCCCAGGTACTAATCACTTACTCTGGGTTAATTAATAAACAGAAGTGATTTTATTAAGTATAAAAAGTAACATTTAAGTGGTTTCAAGTAATAACAGACAGAACAAGGTAAGTTACTAAGTAAAATAAATCAAAATGTGCAAGGCTAACTTAATACACTAAGGATCTAGTTACAAATACTAGATGTTATCTCAGGCACAATCCTTTTCAGACCAACGTTGTAGTTTATGGCCTGGGTACAGCAATCACTCACACCCCCACAGTTACAGACCTTTGTTCCTGTTTCTTTCAGGCATCTCTTTGAGGTTGAGAGGCCATCTCTTGAGCCAGCTGGAGAGATAAATGGAGAGGCTTCCAGTGCCTTTTGTATTCTCTCTCTTGTGGGCAGAAACCCCTTTGTTCTTCTGTGCAAAGTCACAGCAACAAGATAGAGTTTGTAGCCACCTGGGCAAGTCACATGTCCATGAATCATTCAGCTTTTTGCAGGCTGACACCATTGTTTACGTGTTATT
The DNA here is from genome assembly GCF_009764565.3 of Dermochelys coriacea. Lineage (NCBI taxonomy): Eukaryota > Metazoa > Chordata > Testudines > Dermochelyidae > Dermochelys > Dermochelys coriacea. The sequence goes on along the minus strand of NC_050075.1, from coordinate 55,516,299 downwards.
TTGAACTTTCCCAGGAAAGCTTAGATGTGGATTGGTGTCTCCCGAAGTCCATTGTTAGTTAAGTACTCCCAATTACTTGAATAGACCCTTAACAATATGTTGGCCAAACCTCCCTTATGTGTTTCCTACAGCAAACACTTCAGATACAAGCATAGAGCCAATGCTCATAACTTCAGATATAAAAATGATACATGCCTACAAATAGGATGATCGTAACCTTTGCAAAGATATGTTACATGGCATATCTAGCACAAAACATAATTCCAGTTATGTTATATTTACACTCAATAAGCATATTTCCATAAACATATAGAGTGCAACATCACATAGGCCTTAATTAACACCTGATTTTTCTCTTTCTCTCATGGTGTTTCAGCACTTCCAGTCCTCATCAGAAATAAGTCCAAAAAGGTAGAGGGAAGCTAACTAGAAAAGCAGATGCTTCCAAACCAAAGGTGTGAATTCTACAAATAGCTCATGGTTGAAGGAGTGTGTCTTTTTTTTTAAAAAAAATTGTTTTTCTTCATGGATCTTAACACAAAATTACCTAGCTTTAAAGCAAATATGCCAGTGCCCTGTGTTTTAGACTCAGTTCTTAGCCATCTCTGACTCAGATCGCTTTTTAGAAATTCCATAGTCTCACTTCATGTAAGAGTGAGAGCTCCTATTATAAGCTGGATAGAGGAATTTAATACATTACAGTGAAGCTTATTTTCAAGCAAGCTGAAGTACATAAATTTCAATCTTAGCATTTTTTTTTCCTAATCAAATACTATGGTAATTTCATTAGCAGGGAGAGATGAAAGTAGGTGAAGGGAAAAAAATTTTTTAATGTAATATACTATTTGTGAATAGAATCTTATTAGATGCACAGGAGAAAATGCACCTAATACTTCAACCCTTTATTTTCGGAGGTAATGTGGAGGAAGGTGTTGAGAAAAGGGGATTAACATATTAGACATCCTAGATATAACAATGAAAGGGTTCTTAAACTAGAGATTACAGGTTCTTAGTCAGCATCCAACTTTTATATTTAAAATTATGTTATCAGTCCACCAGGAAGAAGGGTTAAAAGTTTGGATGCAACTACAATAGGAATGACAGTATACCACAATCTACTTCTGAGAGCTGGAAAGATTACTCCAGATAGTCACTATCTTGTCTTCATGAGAGTCTGCCTGGAACCAGAGCTCTGTTTTGGTTTCAGGAGAGGGTTATATGTACAGGAGCACCTCTGTTGCTACCTACTCCTGCACTAGAATAACTGAAAGTATCTCTAGTCATGATTGCAGCTCAAGCTGACATACCTGAGCTAGAACAGTGAAGCCGTGAACAGTAAAGCCATAGCAGTGCGAGATAAAGCACAGCTAACCCTGCAAACAATTACCCAGGGTTCTGGTGGGTTTGTATAGCCCACACTGAAACTCACACTGCTGCGGCTTAGCTGTTTTGGGACCCAAGCTTGCTAGTAAAAGCTGCTGGGGTACATCAGCTCAAGCTGTAGTAATCCCTTGTCATTGTGGTCCAGACATACCCTAAGTTCCCTTCCTCTCTGTAACTTGTTCAGTGGAGTGGCAAAGTTATCAGAGCCATCTTGGTGTTGGCACTAACGTTATAGAGGAATTATGTATGTGCATACTTGAGGTGGTGTGGGCTCTGAGGTTGAGGTCGGCAATGCTACTACCATCTCTAGTAGAACAGCAGGTGTATTCTGTGCTATGACCAACACCATGCTAAAGATCAACACAGTGGTAATCTTATAGGGAGTCATGTAAAAATAGACACTGCTGTAAACATATGAGTAAATTAGATTTGGGGAGGAAGTGGGGTGACAGTCAAAGCAGTTACACTTTAGGCCTTCTCTACACTCACAAGTTCTACTGCTTTCATTATACCAGTATAGTACAAACCCCCTAGTGTGGATGCAGTTATGTTAGTGTAAAAGTGCTTCTCCTGGCATAGCTTATGACTATACTGGAAGGGGAATACTGTACTACTATAAGCACATTTATATTAGTTAAACTGTGCCCACATTAGGAGTTATACAAGTATAACAATATTGGTTTAAAAAAAAATCATCCCCTAACCAATGTAGTTACACCAGAAGAAAAACTGTACATAGACAGGCCTTAGATTCAGTAGCAGAAAGAATGAAAGGATAGTGTCAGTGAGGTACGAAACCAAAAGCACCAATTGCTACAAATTGCATCTTGTGGGATTTGGATGTGGTTTGTGTATTCCATTGCTTTCTTTACGTAAACTTTCCAGCTTACTCCTGTTTAAAGAAATGTATTATAAGTAACCAATGACTACATTACAGTACAGAGCTAATTCATAGAAAATAGAATGTTTCCAATTGCATAACAGTATTCGGTAGCTTAAAAGTGCAGTGTTAAAAATAGTGACAACCTGAGATGCTTACAAAAGAGTGGGAATTTAAGTGAACATGCAGTACTAATAATAACGCTTTATATTTATTAGAGTGCATCAACATTTTTTCTTGAAAAGGAGTACTTGTGGCACCTTAGAGACTAACAAATTTATATGAGCATAAGCTCTCGTGAGCTATAGCTCACTTCATCAGATGCATTCGGTGGAAAATACAGTGGGGAGATTTATATACACACACAGAGAACATGAAACAATGGGTTTTATCATACACACTGTAAGGAAAGTGATCACTTAAGATGAGCCATCACCAGCGGGGGGAGGGGGAGGAGGAAAACCTTTCACGGTGACAAGCAAGTGGGCCATTTCCAGCAGTTAACAAGAACGTCTGAGGAACAGTGGGGGGTGGGGTGGGGGGGAGAAATAACATGGGGAAATAGTTTTACTTTGTGTAATGACTCATCCATTCCCAGTCTCTATTTAAGCCTACGTTAATTGTATCCAGTTTGCAAATTAATTCCAATTCAGCAGTCTCTCGCTGGAGTCTGTTTTTGAAGTTTTTTTGTTGAAGGATAGCCACTTTCAGGTCTGTAATCGAGTGACCGGAGAGACTGAAGTGTTCTCCGACTGGTTTTTGAATGTTATAATTCTTGATGTCTGATTTGTGTCCATTCATTCTTTTACGTAGAGACTGTCCAGTTTGACCAATGTACATGGCAGAGGGGCATTGCTGGCACATGATGGCATATATCACATTGGTAGATGGACAGGTGAAAGAGCCTCTGATAGTGTGGCTGATGTGATTAGGCCCTATGATGGTGTCCCCTGAATAGATATGTGGACAGAGTTGGCAACGGGCTTTGTTGCAAGGATGGGTTCCTGGGTTAGTGGTTCTGTTGTGTGGTGTGTGGTTGCTGGTGAGTATTTGCTTCAGGTTGGGGGGCTGTCGGTAAGCAAGGACTGGCCTGTCTCCCAAGATCTGTGAGAGTGATGGGTCGTCCTTCAGGATAGATTGTAGATCCTTGATGATGCGTTGGAGAGGTTTTAGTTGGGGGCTGAAGGTGATGGCTAGTGGCGTTCTGTTATTTTCTTTGTTGGGCCTGTCCTGTAGTAGGTGACTTCTGAGTACTCTTCTGGCTCTGTCAATCTCTTTCTTCACTTCAGCAGGTGGTATTGTAGTTGTAAGAATGCATGATAGAGATCTTGTAGGTGTTTGTCTCTGTCTGAGGGGTTGGAGCAAACGCGGTTATATTGTAGAGCTTGGTTGTAGACAATGGATCGTGTGGTGTGCTCTGGATGAAAGCTAGATGCATGTAGGTAGGAAAAGCGGTCAGTAGGTTTCCGATACAGGGTGGTGTATCTTAAGTGATCACTCTCCTTACAGTATGTATGATAAAACCCATTGTTTCATGTTCTCTGTGTGTGTATATAAATCTCCCCACTGTATTTTCCACTGAATGCATCCGATAAAGTGAGCTGTAGCTCACGAAAGCTTATGCTCAAATAAATTTGTTAGTCTCTAAGGTCCCACAAGTACTCCTTTTCTTTTTGCGAATACAGACTAACACGGCTGCTACTCTGAAACCTGTCATTTTTTCTTGAGTTTTTTTAAATGAAAAATGCCTTTTTGACCAAAATGAACATTTAAACAGTTTTCCTAATTTTCCTTTTGGATGAAATTTTCTGATTTTTTTCCCCCACTGGAAAACCAGAAACCAAACCTGAAATTTTCAGTAAAAAAATTTTGAGTTTTGGTTTTCAAAAACTGAATTTTTATTAGCTTCCCCCCCTAAAAAATTAAACAAAATGTGTTTTGTTTTTTGAAACCCAATAAACTCTTATGGGAATTTTTTAAAAATGTTTTGTTAAAAAATGTCTTGCAAAAATGATTGTCATTTAAAACCAGCTCTAATATTTATATAGAAATTTTCATTTGAACTTTTTTATTTTCAAACTTATACATACACTGAGCAGCAACCTCTGGGATAAAATGTAGCAGCTTTTTAACAGTATTGAGCAACATTACACAAAAGTTTAGTATGGGAAGTGAAGAAATATACCAGATCCAATTATGGCCCTAAATGCCAGGTATAAGCACTTTCTGAATAAGATTAGATAGACATAAGATTAGATAGACATGCATCACTCAACTATGAGAATAGGAAAAGTTGGGGAATCCCCTATATAAGGGGTGCATACAACTCAAGTGTGTTTGGGAGCATCTAAGAAGACTGAATAATGTGGGACATTTATAATACTGTAGCTAGAAACTGCTAGTAGAATAAATCTGACAATCAAGAACATGCCAAAAGCCTCACTGAGACACATTCAGGATTGTTAATTCTTATAATCATGTCAAGTTATTCACCTCTTGTCAAGCCAAACAGATCTCCTTCTGGGGACAGCCTGTCTCTACGTTGACATCTGAAATGTATGGCAGTATCACTGCATCTCAGAATGAAATAAAGGTACAGTAAATTTGGTGAGGCATCCGAAAGATGTTGCTGTGGTGTCAATTGTCAGCAATGAGATCTTTTCTAATGCTCACAGCCAAAAAGGTGAAAGCAGGGCCGGCTCTAGGTTTTTGCTGCCCCAAGCAAAAAATTTGCCGCCCCAAGCTCCGAGAGTGCAATTGCCCAAGCACAGGGGGGGAAAAAAAAAGGGTTGGCCAGAAGGCCGCCCCTGGAATTGTGCCGCCCCAAGCACGTGCTTGCTTTGCTGGTGCCTAGAGTTGGTCCTGGGTGAAAGACTAAAGAGAGAGCTGAAAGCTGAGAATACTGCTAACAGCCCCCTTCCTCACAGTATTTCACAGTAGAATGCTAGGCATCAAAAGTATTCTTAGGATGAATCTTGGTCCCTTTACAAATTCAAGGCTGAGTCCTTTAACTGATGCTTTCATTAAAACATCAAGAGGCCTTTGGTCAAGAGCACCAATAAATAAAAAATGATTATTAATAATGCACAACCTTGGCAGATCTTTGGACGCAGGTGGTATAGCTGGACTCTTGAGTGGAGTGAGGAAGAATGCAATTCTATTTGGAATAGGGAGCAAACTTGATATCTGTTTTGGGAAAATACTAAAGAGGAAGGGAGGGGTAGCAACATTATAGGGCTGGGCAAATTATACCAGAAATCTGTGCACTCTCTTGAACAGGCTATATCTGGATAACTTGTCTCTTTTTGACTGTCACCTCAACTTCAGATCTAACAAGCTAAGAGGATCTGGTCTCACAAGTTATGTAGTTGGTAAATAGCTAAGTGGTCCAGTCCAGGTCCCCTGTAAAGCCACTACCACATTCTGCACTTCAGAGAATCTACAACTTGACAATTAATGCCATACAGCGACTGCCTCATAGCTTTGAGCTCAGACATATCTTCCTTATTTAAAAAAATTGTGTGTGTGTGAGTGAGAGAGAGAGATTCTAAGTGAGTTAGCAATCCGAAACCCATGGACTTTCAGTGGGAGTTGGGATATGTAATTGCATTAGTCTCATTTAAAAATATGCTTGCCACAGAAGCATTACAAAAAAGCCCAAACCCAAACAAACAAACAAACAAGAAACAAGAAGAAAGGAATGGATTAACTCAAAAATTAGTAATATTACCTGTTAATGTCACTTGTGAAAAACTTTCAGTAAGCTCTTCCAACAAATTCTCTTTTAAAGAAGTCTTATAATAAGGGAAGACACCAGTATAATCGTTTGGTATACATTATTAACTTCAAGCCCAAATCTGAGTTCTTGCACCACTTATAGCCTGAAGTCTGTCAACTGGAGGTACAGCTACTTGGATTTGAGTCCCCAGCTGAATTCAGAAAATGTAACCCATGCTATATAAATACAGTAGATATCAGCTTATTTGGAGGGATGTCAATTTATCACACACATATAATAAACAAACAAATGAGGCATGTTAATGATAGTTATATTTATATAGCGCTCTTCACATAGAAGGATCCCCAAGTGCATCACAAATTATGTGTATCTACAATATATGAATCATTTTACTCACAGGGTCTGGAATGTGACAATAGTTTAACACCACCCAGCCACACTACATAACACTTAGGACTGAGGGTGGGGGGATTTTTTAAAAAAAATCTAGTCAGGATGTAATTATACAGTTTGGAATCTGACCATGACACTTGGACTAGCAGGGTCAAATTATGGGATCTCTTTTAAGAACCTTCAGAAAGGTCTTTGGTTTTACAAAAATTCCCGAGATTCCTAAACTTAGTCCATCCTTTTGGAAGTTAGTTGGCTCTCTAAATTAGCTTACTAGTTACTGCATTTCATACACCTTTATCTACTTAGGACTTGTTCGAGTTCTCATTAAACACAAAGTCAAACTGGCTTTTGTGGGAATGAGAGCTCAGATGTGAGTGAAGAGCCAAGTAAAAATTATGTAGTGATTTCACATGACAAGGCCATTTCAGACACACACACACATACAAACATTAAGCACATAAGGTTACACAATAGGAAATCTTGAACTTTTGCTGACCCCTGCCGATGGCAGTTTGCCAAGGGAAAGTTTTGAAGCTACCCTAATGCTCTGTTTTGGAAATCTTTCTGATTCTAATGTCCAGTGCTTGTATACTATTTTAAGAAGAAAATGAAAACTGCTGAATTATGTTTCCAGGGTACCATAGCTAATAAACTAAAATGCCTGCCTAGAACTGCTGTACTTTACAGCCTGGAAATCCTGTATATTGGTAATTACCCAAACCATATAAACTTATGCAATATTAAACCACAAATGAAAAATAGATAAGAGAAGGTAGTTTTGCAAAGTAACAGCAGTGTCATCCTAGAAAGAGAATGGGAAAGTGGATGCATATATATCAACTTCGATGAGTATTATACCTTTAGACTGCAATCTGCAATTATCATGGCAACAGCCATGACTGCCTGAAATAGCTGCTCAGCCTCACCTGTTTGGTTATACGATAGCATTGCAATCCCCCTACCTAGTGTAAACCAAATCTTGGCTAGGAACATGAAATCAAGTTGCCAAAAGTAGTACCTGGCATTCCACTGCCTTACTCGTGGCCTTATTGTCTGATAACCAATAGAGAATTTCCTCCTGTTAAAGAAAAACTGCCCTCTAATTACTCTCAGTGTTCTAATCACTACTATTGCAGTAATTGCAAAGGAGAGGAAATCACTAAAAGAAATCTACATCTCTTAAAGTATAATTAACAATTAAAACAGAAAGGTGCCATCTTGACATTCTGATGTCGATTAAAGACTCAGAAAATGCAGCTCAGAGTTTGAGGGCAAAGCGAAAAGGCTGGACACTTGCTAAGTAGCTCTAATATAAGTTCTATTAATTATCCTTTTAACTGCCGATTGGTTTGTGTTTGAAAGGTGACATATGCAGCTTTGAATGTCTGGGAGGTATTTGGATACATGGTTTTGGTTCCAGCCCATCTCTACTCTTAGCAGGATTCTTTCATTCTTCTTAAAAAAAAGAAAAGGAGTACTTGTGGCACCTTAGAGACTAACAAATAAATTTGTTAGTCTCTAAGGTGCCACAAGTACTCCTTTTCTTTTTTGCGAATACAGACTAACATGGCTGCTACTCTGAAACCTGTCATTCTTCTTGTAGAAGAAACAGGGATGGTTAAACCTCAAAGGGTTTGACGGTTTGGTTCTGATGTAGTTGGCTGGAGAATTTCCAAAACTTTAAAGTTTTGATGAAAAATGTACATGTCTCTCCTTCCCTCTGCTGCAATGTCTACAAAGCAATGGACAAAGGCAAGGATGCTGATGCACTGTGTCCACTGCCTGTTCAGTAATCAGTATTGTCTCAGTGTTGCCTTGGGCTCCCTCTCCATCTGTTTGCTGTATCTGTCTCTTAGTCTGTAAACTCTTTGGGGTGGGGACCAACTGTTTGTTATGCGTGTGTACAATGCTGAGTATAATGCTACTAATAAAACACAATCTTGGATTGTGTTCTGTTTTTGACCAGCTCTTCCTCAATGTGTGGCTGTTTATCAGAACCACTCCCCTGCTCTGTAGTATTCAGCGTGGTGCAATAGATAGGACACCTCAGAGAGTTAGGTGCTTTGTTCTGATCTTCATAGGTTCTTATACCATGCTTATCACCGTAGTAACCGAGTACCTTCCAGTCCTGCATTAAGCCAGCTGACTACTCATCTGTCACCAGGGCTGGATTAAGACCTTTAGAGGCCCTAAGCACTGAAAAGATTATGGTGCCCCCCCATATGTAATTCAAAATAAAAACAATACTATACCATAAAATAAAATTTTATTTTTCGAAATGACACAAAACTTACATGTACGCTGAAATTAAAATTGCTTCTTTCTAGATTTTCTGATTGCAAAATTCGGTATAAATTCATCAAAGCTGACTCGACGAAGCATGCCCGCTTCCATACACAATAGGGAAAATGAATCAAGTCTGTCCTGACACATTTTTGTTTTCTGAGGGTTTTTTATTTTTTTCAACTAAGAAAAAGAGCGTTCTGCGGAGCAGTTAGTAATCATCAGTGTTAGAAAAATACATAGTGCAATCTCTACATTTGGAAATACACATTGTATTCTGTCTTTCAATATTGTGTCATGAAGATCAATGTGACTGAATTTCATTTTTCCTGTTTCATTAAACTTTGCGTGCATATAACAGTGGAACTGCCATACTTCTTCACAGAGATTCATGTTCAAGTCAACAGGGTATGAGTCAACTAGCTTTTGGAAACCTTGTGAATATTCGCAAAAAGAAAAGGAGTACTTGTGGCACCTTAGAGACTAACAAATTTATTAGAGCATAAGCTTTCGTGAGCTACAGCTCACTTCATCGGATGCGTCTCTAAGGTGCCACAAGTACTCCTTTTCTTTTTGCGAATACAGACTAACACGGCTGCTACTCTGAAACTTGTGAATATTGTTTGTCAGATAAATCCATATCATTTAGAAAAGAAAATCTACTTGATACTTCTTTGTACACTTCACCTCTCCTCTTCATATAAGCTGCAAGTGAATCAATTATAGTGTAGTAAGTAGATACGCAAGATTTGTCTCTAGGATTCAATGCTGTTTCTGTTGCACTGCTATCATTTGCTTGGTTTTTCCTGATTCACTTGCAGGACTGGGCTTCTTTGTAGTTAGTATCAGGCAAGATATTTTTTGATATGTCTTCAGATCTTTCAAAATCATTCCTCAGAGTGTGTAAGTGGTCTGCTAATGATTGACAGAGGTCTGCACATGTTTTCAAATCCAATTCTTTTTCTTGGAGAGCTTGACTTGTGTGGTAAAAGTGTTGTAAAAGTGTGGTAAAAGTGTCCTCCCTTTTGTGATTGGTCTTCAGCTATACTTTCTAATGCATCCACAATCTTTGAGTAGGACTCCAGAATTGCACTTGTTGCCACAGCATGGGCCTCCCAGCGAGTATTAGAAAGAGATTTCAACACACAATCATTGCCTAAATATGTTTTAAGAACTGCCAATCAGTGTGTTGAGGCAGAGAAAAATGTATAAAGTAACTGGATTGTTGAGAAAAAACTTACTGCCACCGGACAACAATCAACAGCACTGCGGCCAAAAAGATTGAGAGAGTGTGCAGCACATGGTATGAATATGGCATATTTGTTCTGTTCTAAAAGCTTCTTCTTCATTCCTTGATAACGCCTTGACATGTTGGCAGCGTTGTCATAAGATTGACCTCTGCACTTTGAGAAATCTATTTTGCAAACTTGGCACAGATAATGCAGTACTTGATTTGCCATTTCTTCACCAGTATGGCTTTTCAAATTGAGGAATGTTATAAATTGTTCAACTGGTTTTCCATCTGTGGGAGACACATACCTTAGTACAATACTCAATTGATCAATATGTGAAAGATCAGGTGTAGAGTCGACAGATAAACTGAAGTACCTAGCAGTACTTATTTCATCCACAATAGCTGAACGAACTTTGTCACTCATTAGACCAATGAGTTCATCACATATTGTCTTGAATAAGTATGATGGGTTATCTTTGCCAGCATTCCCATATTTTGAGATATGGCCTGCTAAAAATGGGTCAAACTGAGCCACAAGCTCCAACAATCCCAAGAAATTTCCATTCTGCAATAATTCAAATGTGTCATTTGATCCCCAGAAAGGCAGACCACGTTCAGCTAATGTTTGAATAACAGCTATAACACGCTGCAACACGTGTTGCTGGTATTCACACTCCCCTTTAATTTGTTCTTCCAATTTTTGTGTCAATCCAAAACCCTATCTTTGATTTAAATATGTCAACATTGAATCTCTGTGAGTTCATGTTGTTCAATTAAAACAGTATTCTGCCAGTCACTAAATCCATCTGCAGCAAACTGGAATGTTGAAGGTTTATATGCAAAAAGTTTGCAAACAAAACAGTACACAGACCCTGTTGATGATGAATACAGTAGCCATTCTCAAGTGTATTTCTCACCATTCGCTTTCATGCCGAAAAATATCTTTTATGGACAATATCTTGTTTGTTTGCCATTGGTAAAAGACCGACGTGATTTCTCAAATGACCCAGTGTGCTGTTGACAGTCATTTGATCCACGATCTATCCAGTAAGCTACATCATCGGTACTGAAATCAACCCACATACTAGGATCTTTTCTCCTATTATTTACAGCATGAGCAGGTTCAGTCTCTGACACATCCACACCTTCTAGAACAATGTCTGTTTAACCACCAGGAGTAGGATGATCAGTTATAGTCTCTGACACATCCACATGTTCTGGAATGGTGTTTGTTTCACCAATAGAAGAAGGGTCAGTCTCTGAAATACCTACAGGTTTTGAAACGATGTCTGTGTTACTGAGAGAAGATGTTGCTTCTGATGGATTCGCTTTGAAAAATGATGTCAGCTTTGGAAGATTTTGGAAAATTTCACTAGTTTTTTTGTTTCTTTTCTTCTGCCAGTTTACATTTCTGTGCTCCACTCAATTGGTTATGTTTCATCCTGCCCCTTATCTCAGTTATCTGAACTTAAAAAAAACAACAAATTACACAACGTACACTATTTTTATGTATATATATAATATATATATATAAGAAAGAAAAAAACAAATCAAGTACATATAACTCAGAAGAATATATCAATAATAAAACATAAATTTATTGCAATACATGACAGGATCTGATTTCCTCATATTATTTCGATCTACGTTAGTAGGATCCCCCCCGGTTTAGGTGGGGATAAGTAATAAAAAGAAAAGAGAAAAATGGGGGAAGAGTGTGTTATGGAGTGTAAGGAAGTCTAACAAAGTTCTGATTTTTCCCATGATGACTACTTCGATGCTTTTTTTGAAATATCAAATATCAATTGTTTAAAAAAAATCTCATTTTTTTTGGTGCCCCCTGCTTTGCTGGTGCACTAAGCACGTGCTTAGTCTGCCTGTTGGGTAATCCAGCCCTGTCTGTCACATGTTGTTTGTTCTCATCTTCTTCCCAGAGGGTGCAGAGGAGTGTCTTGTTTTAGTGGGTATTTTACATTTATTTATATAACTTCAGTATACCTGTTGGCATGTGTTTTTTACTGGAGAAGGCTGGGTCAAAGAAATGCATCTTGCTCTTGGAGTTGAAAGTTGTGAAGTCCTTAGTTCCTCAGGGAGTTCATTTTACAATCTTGGACTCCACCTTTTCAGAGATGATTCAGTCTCCTGCACAGACAAATTTTACTCCTATAGTTGAAACAACAAGGAGTCCTTCTGGCACCTTAGAGACTAACAAATTTATTTGGGCATAAGCTTTTGTGGGCTATAACTCACTCCATCAGATGCATGGAGTGAAAAATACAGTAAGCAGGTATAAATATACAACACATGAAAAGATGGGAGTTGCCTTACCAGGTGGGGGGTCAGTGCTAATTTATAGTTGAGAGTTCCAGAGGAGCATAGTTGTTGGCCATGGTCTTTGTCCTGCAGCTTGAGATGATCTTTTAGCTATCCTTGGCCCAAGTCCTGGAGTGCTTTGAAGATAAGCATTGAAACCTGGAACTTGATTAGAAATTCTATGGAGAGCCAGCGTAGAGAGTGGAGGACAGGTGTGATATGCCCATGGTAGCCTGTGTTGCTGAGAAGACACACTGCAGTGTTCTGTCCTAGTTGGAGTTTTCTAGATGCTGAAGGCTTCATACCCAGGTATATTGCATTGCCATAACTCAGCCAAGAGGTGATGAGGCATGAATAACTGAGGCCAAGTCTTCCTCTGTCATGAGTATTCTAGTCACCAGCAATGTAGAAAGCATTACTCACTGCCATTGTGACATGAGAGGTCGGCATCAGTGAGGAATCCAAGAGTACTCCTAAACTATGGACTGAATTGACCAATTGTTGATATGTATCTTAGAAAAGACCATAGCTGCAAATCCCTGAAAATACTTTCCTCTGTCCTCCAGCATCACCTCTGTCTTCCTCAGGTTCAGCTTCAGTCAGCTGTTCATCCATGAGCTGATCTCATCCAAGCACTAGACCATCTTGATGGTACTGGTGTGGTTGTATGTGGGGAAAGATCAGTAGAGATGTTTAGCATCTGCATATTGCTGGCAATTGAGTCCATGTCATCTGACCAGTTAATCTAATGGTTGCATAGAGATGTTGAAAAGGACTAGAGGAAAAAATTGATCCTTGTGGAAGTCCACAAGAGAGATGTCTAGTGGTGGAGGTGGAGGTGCAGTTTCCCATCACTACTCGTGGGGAGCGTGCGTGCAGGAAGAGCTGAATGGAGATTATTAGCTTCAGTTTGATAAGCTTATATTTGGCTTTTTGCTAGCTTCTCTGTGATCTTGCACAGGAGTGGGAGATTTGATGTTGTGTGATTGTTGACTAGGACAGAAGTAGTTAGTGTGGGCTTCTTCATTTTTGGTCGGACTATTGCATGTTTGAAAGAGGAAGAGATGATTCCTTCTCTGAGTCATTGGTTTCAGTCAGGAGGGGCACCAATTGTTCATGAATCTCTTTCACAAGGAAGGGCACGAGCTGGCTTCACAAGTCAAATCCCATTCCAATTCACTGGGATTTGGGCAACTAATTGCCTGAGGTGTCTTTGAAAATTTCAGTCTAAGTGGCTGTAATGTACATGTTATGGGGGTATAAACACAGCTAATTAGACTCACCACTGAATCTGGTTAGTGATGTGCTGGAGAGGGGAGACACTGGTTAAAATTCTGTCACCAAAATGAAGGGAGGGAGGGATGATTTCTGTGCCTCTAAAGTTCAACCCCTCTCTGGTTAAAACCTCCTTGGCAGAAATGACTTGTCCTTGGGGTTTATAAAAATATGTCCTGCAGAGCAATTTGGCCTTTAGAATAGACCAGATAACACCAAAAAGAGTTCAATTTGTGTCAGCTGAAGTAAGGAGGTCGGGTAATTAACTTATAGGAGGCTCTGGAGTCTAGCATTTTTTCCCCAAATACCAGCCATTTGGTGCAATGACATATAGAGAAACAAGTTTTCAGAAACAAGTTATAAACATTTTCAGAAACAAGTTATAAACATTACTGTCTAAATGCAGCTTACTATGCGTTTGTTTGCCAACTATAGTTGCCTCAGTCCTTGAGTAAGAGAAAATGTTTTTATGTTTAAAAAGGAAGATAATAAAGACCTTCTTCAGTTCCCCATCCCTCCTTTCAGCAAAGACATCCATCCCTGGTGCAAAGGCTTTATCACAAGTTAAGCTGGACGTTGTTGTGTTTTGGGATTTTTTTTTGTGGGAGCCCGTTGTTAAAGTGTTCTATTTTGAAAAGTCATCACAAGCTTTCATGGTCTGGTCACCATTTTCAGGTGTCAATAATAGGAAATCTCAGAGGGAAACAAGTGTTCAGGTATAACACATGCTGTATGTTCATAGCATTGATCTTGCACAAACTGACCTGGAAATAAAGAGGAGCCACCAAATCTAATCATTGGTGACTTTATCCATCTCTACAGTTAGCTCCAGGCAAAGTCAAACACTCAAAAGTTAGGAAATGCAGACAGGAAACTGACACACAGAGAGATTAACGTCAAAAGGATCCAATCGGAGACATCTAGGACCTGATATTTTTCAGAGTGCATAGCATTGTGTAGCATGTATATGTTCATAGTACAGCTCCCATTAATGTCAGCAGAGCACTTCTACAAATCAGACCCCAGTGTCTCAGATCGGGCACCCAGAAAATGAGGAACAACTAATGAGTGATCACCTGTGATTTAAGTAACTTGCCCAGCATCACATAGTAACTCTGTGGCAGAGACAGGGATAGAATCCAGTTCTCCAGGGGAGCATTCGATTGCCTTAACCATGAGACCACCCTTTCTCTTCCTGTAATCCCCTGCCTCATTCACTACTCACCTTCCAACTTCTTCAGCTAATGAAGCAGGGGTCCAATAGACAACAGCCTCCTTCACCACACCGCTCTAAATCATCCCCAGAGTGTGTCCTTTCTCAGTACTGAGTAGGGCAGGGGACCTGTGGAAAAAATAATTGGTGATCATGTAATTAAAGACTGTTATGGGGCCAACATTTTGCACATTTTAATGTATTTTTGTATGTAATATCCTAGGTTTTTGAAAAAGCAAACTGAAAAAACAGATTTAATCATGTAGCATCATAAAGGTTGGAACCTTTAGCTCCACTGCACAGACCTCTGCCACATGAGCTAATGGCGTAACTGATAGCAGAAGTAGACTGTCATCTCCTGCATTGACCAGCAGTAGAGGGTGATGGTCCTGAGATACTTTGCTAGAGGGTTTCAAAGAAACTTGCGGAGAGCAGAGGAATAGTGAAACTCAGCAATCCTGGGTTCCATTCCAGGCTCTGGACAGGAGCATGGTCTACCCATTTTCCCCAAGCTTGAACCTTCTGGTCCTGTCCCAATCCTGTCTCTGCCCCCACCTCCACCCCCAGCTTCTTATTCCAGAACCAGTCGCTTTGCCCAGCAAGTCTGCCCAGCAAGTCTCACCCTTCCGGACTCCCAGTCCCAGTTCCCTAGCGCATATATTCCCAGCTCCCTCCCTGCACCTTGGTTCCTTCTCAGATCAGTCTCCCCTTTGCCCGCCTCCTTTTTCCTAACCCATTGCTTCCCATTCAGTGTCCTTGCTTTGCCAATCCCATTCCCATTCTCCTCCAGCTCCTCATCCAAATGTAATCGCCCCTCTCAAAACTATTGGCTCTGTTTCCCTCTCATCCCAATTCCTAGTCCCAGTTTCCTTCTTACCCAATACCAGCCTCCAGTCCCAATCTCTCCCCACCACCTTGTCTTAATCTAGTCCCTTCACATCTCCCAGCTCTGATTCTTGTCCCCTTTGCATTTAAATTAGGCAGCTTCCTCCTCCATGCTGCCTCAGCCCAACAGGAGAGGCATTGAGGGCACAGGAGAGACAGACTCCTTGCTCTGACTTCTAGGGCTTGGCCCCCCTAACGGCTGACAGCACCGCAAAGCTGCAATCGCAGGAAAAGTCCTGCTCAGCCCAAGGCTGGAGCACAATCAATGTGGATGGAATCTTCCAGGAATTTAGCTACTAAAAATCTAAAAAGTCTCTACTGAGCATTTGCAAATTGCAATTTTTCAAAGGCTTATAACTTGGTCAAATTTGGGCAGATTTTCACAGGAACAGCAAAAGGCACAAAAAGACTGACAGAGGCCACCCTCCTGCTGAATTTCAAGTTCATGCTGCAAAGCAGGTGGGTTCTGAAGTGTCTCAAATAAAAGCTCCCCAAAATATTTTAACATGGGCAAAAGAATGTATTTTTCCCTAGCCTCATTCTCAGAAACAGCTAAACTGTTTTCAAAACAAAACAGAAAAAAACCAACTCTGCCTGGGACAGTCACCTGGCATGGAAAATTTCAGCCCAAATAGTTGAAGTGTGGCAGTTATAAGCAACTGAAAATAGAGCCTTATAATGGTACATGTCAGGCAACCTTGATAAATGCAGTGCTACCAGCCCTGCCTATCATAATACATACTGACACAATCAGTATTGTCTATATGTAGGAAAGACTGATGAGTAGAAGATTAGGGTTATCACTATATAGATATAATTTACCTGTGTGTGCTTAGATACCACAGTAGTTATTTCAGTAGTTATACTAGCATAAAATTGTTGTAATGCAGAGGAGAATCAGGTTCCAGAGATGTAAGGCAAGTGAAGAATAAAGGGGGATTGTGTGCAATCTAACCTGTAGCCTTTTGTTCTTGATTTGTACTAATATCTCCAGTAATTTGCCTATATATACCCACCAGCAGATATGACAGGGATCTTCCCCCATTTTTTCGATGATGCCTGTCGTTGACAGTGAAGTCTCAACAATAGCTTGTAAGAACAGAAACAAAACAGCATTTAAAAGCATGTCCAAAAGCCTTGGGGATCAATTTTCCAAAGGTCTTCAAATAAATCCTTAAAACTTCTGTGAGGTTTTGACATTTCACTGTTTGAAGCTGGGACTGCAATGGAAACAGCACAGAAAATTTGGCTGTAGTCTGACTTAGAATGAGTAAAATGAAAGCCCCAAATTGTTTCACTGCATTACCGTGTGCGAGTATAGCAATCCTCTGCTTAGAATGAAGTTCTGTAAAGAGCAAGATCTGAGTAGAAGAGAGTTCTTCTCTGTTGACTTGTGTCCATCTCTCTGCACGTTTAGATATATTGTTTTTCTTTAGCAAAACCATTGCTCGGTAAGAGATTTATAACTGCAGCAATTCATTCCTTAAAGGCAAATATTAAATTAAACAGCAGGGTTTATCTTTAAAAAATGTAAATGTGCAGAAGTGGCTATTCCTCCCACCTATGCTCTTTACCATCTGAAAGTGCCTCAGTAACATAGAAAGCTGAGATCTTAGATTGTATAGTGCAGGAGACAGATTGAAAAAGCCTCTAACAATCTACCCATAGCTGCCGTGACCTCACCTCTGGCCTGCACAACCACCCTCTGACAGGGTAAGAGGGGAGACATGATGAGTACTTTAGATAGATTAGGTTCTCTGGGAGTTATCCTGGACCTGAGGCGTTACTGACAGGAGGGAGATATTCTGCTGAATTATTCAGAGGTGTCAACTAGAATCCAGACTAGGGTGAGACCACAAAACTCATTTCAATTTAGAATAGACTAAATTCTTGGTAGGTTAGGCCAGTGTTTTATCCACTGAACCTATTACAGCTCCTCTGACATGTCTAGACTTTTTGATTCATCAGCCACAGATACCGTCTGTCAGAACCTTTGACAAAATATTATACTAAAATCTCATCACACCAGCATGTACTTTTATGTGCGTTTTCATGTCTATCAATGTTGGTCATCTAGTAATGTGTGGGCAAAATTGCTTCACAATCCACTTCCTTTTCTTTCTCAATTCACCAGTTTTTATGATATCAAAGCCTCTTCTGTGGTGACAAACTGTCAAAAATTGTTACATTTCCAAAGAAAGGGCTTAGGAAGAAGAGGATGGTTACAAAGCAGAACACTTCATTTTGCACACATGTCCTGGGAAGCAGCAATAATAGGAAAAGGGATATAGAAGAAATTGCATGATTTCATGGGAGTTTTGAGCTCAATATAGGTTGCAGAAGACCTGCATGTGGTTTGTTTGGAAGGCAGGTTAGTCTGATTTTTGACTAACTAGGAGTTTAGGGAGTGGTAAATGTTCAAGCTGCTGCAAAGGGAGGAGAGTACAAGGTAGGGGAGTCTCATCATTCCCCTCATTTATGTCAAGAGGAGCCACAGAAATAAATCCCCCTTTTCCCCTGCTCTTGGGATCCTCTGGATCAGTTAGTCAGTCTACAATTCTCTGTCATTTTCAACTTAATTTTTAAAGTATCACACAGGGTCTAATCCTTATGCTGCACCAATCCCGGTGGAGGGTTCCGTTCTTCCCAGCTCTCCACTGAGTGGCCTCAGATTCACTCAACAACCTTTACTGTACAGATCCTGTAGATGAACTAGCTGCAACCCTGTTCTAGTGCCTGCTGGTTCCCCACAGCAACAGCTCTACTATCCCCACCTTCAAACAGCAAAACTACATCCATTCCATTGCAACTAGAGCTCTGATCAGCTATGGAGGAGGGCCAGGTTTATAAAGAATTGGTACCTTGAATGATACAGCTATTGTTTTTTTGTGTGTCAAACTATCCTACTATTACAGCTGGGTGAAACTTCTTTTGGCAAAAATGCAGATTCAGGTCAACCAAAACATTTTGCAAATTAGTGTTAATTTTGCCCAATTTTGGGGATTAAAAGCATACCAACCAAATCATTCCCCAAAATTAGTATTTTATTCGGACACTTTGAAATTAAACATTTTGATTTATTATTTGAAATTACTTTTTTAAATTTCCTTTAATTTTTTTTAAATTATCCTTAAAATGCTTGAAATTAAAATGAATTTTTTTTAAAAAAAATTCAGTTTTCTGTCAATCTAAAGCATTTTTTAAAATTATTTTTCAGAATTGCCAGCAAATTGAAAAATCCATTATTTGCACAGCTCTACCCATGATCCATATCCCTACGGGGACATGACCCATTACTAAATAATATCAGGAGAAATTCCCAAAGCAACCACAGTATAGAATATCGGTCTTGGACCGATACAGAACAAGCACTGGACAACAGGCAGCACTGTAAACAGAAGAGTCTGTGATTATCCCAGTTCCATTTTAACCCAGTGGGACTTTGGAAAACGGCATATTTCTTTATCCCATTTTTGGGGGGCCTGCATAGCCTTTTATTTCTATTTACAGCTAAGTACAGCTCAGTGTGACACACGTACTGTACTATATTTGTCGGTCAGCATGCTTGAGACATTACAGTTAAGTATTAGATCTGTCCAACATGACAAGATTTTTCCAAGGAAAAAGAAATGTATGTCTTCACATTTTGTAGGCCCTGGGACAAAGATATGATGCATGTTTGTGTGAGTAAGACTTTTGCAATTAGCACAGGGGCGGGCAAACTTTTTAGCCTGAGGCCACATTGGGTTTCTAAAATTGTATGGAGGGCTGGTTAGGGGAGGCTGTGCCTCCCCGAACAGCCAGGCATGGCCCGACCCCCACCTCCTATCCAACCCCCACCGCATCTTGCCCCCTGATGGCCCCCTGCGACCCCGGCCCCATCCACCCCCCCTCCTCTCTGTCCCTTGACCGCCCCTTGACCCCCTGCCCCATCCAAGCCCCCTCTCCTTCCTGACTGCCCCCCCCGGACCTCTGCCCTATCCAACCACCCCTTTTCCCTGACAGCCCCCAGACACCCCACCCCTAACTGCCCCCCGGCACCCCATCCAACCCCCCCTCCTGACTGCCCCTCCCGGATCTCTGCCCCAGCCGCACACCCCCCCGTTCCTTGTCCTCTGACCGCCCCCAGAATCCCTGCCTCTGACTGCTCCCCACCACCCCATCCAACCCCTCCTCTCCTTCCTGACTGCCCCCTGGCACCCCTGCTCCCATTCAGCCCCCCTGTTCCATGCCCTCTGACCACCCCGACCCCTATACACATCCCAAGCCCCTAACCATCCCCCGAACTCCCCTGCCTCTATCCACCCCCCCCACACACACTCCCTGCCCCTTGCTCCCTTACCACGCTGCCTGGAGCACTGGTGGCTAATGGCGTGGCTGCACCAGGACAGGCAACCGCGCCGCACAGCACAGAGCATTGCGCTGGTGGCACAGTGAGCTGAGACTGCGGGGGAGGGGGAACAGCAGGGGAGGGGCTGGGGTGAGCTTCCCAGGCCAGGAGCTCAGGGGCCAGGCAGGACGGTCCTAAGGGCCGGATGTGGCCTGCGGGCTGTAGTTTGCCCACCTCTGAATTAGCAGCATGTCATGGGAGTCAACAGGGAAATATAACTGATGCTGATCAAAGAGTATATGTAGAGCCCTGCAAATCTGAGGATATCCGTGGACCATGTTTGTAAATCGCGAATCAGATGCAGATACAAATTTTGTATCCATGCAGGGCTCTATATATTTGATTTTGTTATTCAGTAGATGATACGATAACTTTTATGAACCTAAACCGAAAACTAATCCCAACTATATGTAGTGATCAGAGCAGAGCACTGAACAGCAGTTGCTATTTATTAGTGGAGGAGTTCAAGGTGGACTCCCCCTGGTTTAAATGGGAAGGATCTGCTAGTAGGGCATTCTCAGTGAGAGACTGTCACCTGTGCAACACAAATTCCAGGGGTATGGCAAGGCCTTCCTTTTTGCTTAGGGTGGGATTTTCAAACACACTCAGCACCAGCTTAACTCTGCTTTCACTACAGTCAATGAAAAAGCTCCCATTAACTCCAGTGGGAGCAATGAAAATCCAACCCTGTAGCTTTGGGGGAAGGAATGGGAGAGGCTGGACCATGATTGCTGCTGTTTATTAGAGAAATAAAGTTTTGTTGGGGAGTGGTGTCTATTTGCAGTTGTTTAGATTTGTGGCTGAAGATGTGTGGAAGATGCCAGATTTCTCTTTCATTCCAATTGTATTTTTAACTTTTAGTAGAACCCTGGCACCTAGAACTCTGGGTAGCACTTTATTTTGTTTTTTTATCAGATACATTATACATCTAAACACAATGTAATGTGTTTATATATAAATAGATATAGAATTTAACTACATATGGGAATGTGCAAATAATAGCCCAAAGAGGACACAAAGCATATATAATTTGCACTAGGCTGGATGTTATGTATATCTAAAGATGGCCCCCAGACCTGGTGGATCCCATGGGATTTGTGGGAGGAGGTTATTTCTATTACGATTCTGCAGGGATTCTGACCACTTATTGCTCCCCTTTGCCCACCTGTCTGGCTGTGGGACTCCAATGGATCTGCAGTTTTGGGTTTTCCTGCAAATCCCTATTCAGCTTTAAACAGCTGCTGTGTTCTACCCCAGAGGTGGCAGCAATTCAGCAGCGCTGCATTTACAGAGTTATTCTGCAATTAAACAGTTGCTAGACGCAAAAAGCAAAGTAACTATTAAAAGAAATTCTTATTTGCACTTACAGAAGAGTCAGAGGTCAGGAATCCCATTGTGCCAGGTGCTGTGTGCACATGTGATGAAGAGACAGGGGGCTGGGGCACATGACTCATGACAGATATTCTCTACCTTTTTCTTTCTGAGGCCCCACAACAAGCTATAAAAACTCCACGGCCCCCTTGTGTCACAATACCTGATTTTCTGCATATAAAACCCAGGGCCGATGTTAGGGGGTAGCAAGCAGAGCAATTGTCTGGGGCCTCACACCACTGGGGGCCCTGCAAAGATACATTGCTCAGGCTTTGGCTTTAGCCCCAGGTGGCAGGGCTCAAGGCCATGGACTTCAGACCTAGGCAGTGGGGGTTTTGCTTTCTGCCCTGGGCCCCAGTGAGTCCAAGACCCCTTGCAGCCCCCCAGGGAGCCCCAGACCCCTGGTTGAGAACCACTGACTTATGAGGAGAGGCTGAGGGAACTGAGCTTATTTAGTCTGCAGAAGAGAGGAGTGAGGGGAGATTTGATAGCAGCCTTCAACTACCTAAAGGGGGGTTCCAAAGAGGATGGAGCTAGGTGGTTGTCAGTGGTGGCAGATGACAGAACAAGGAGCAAGGGTCTCAAGTTGCAGAGGGGGAGGTCTAGGTTGGATATTAGGAAAAACTATTTCACTAGTAGGGTGATGAAGCACTGGAATGGCTTACCTAGGGAGGTGATGGAATCTCCTTCCTTATTGGTTTTCAAGGTCAGGCTTGACAAAGCCCTGGCTGGGATGATTTAGTTGGGGATTGGTCCTGCTTTGAGCAGGTGGTTGGACTAGATGACCTCCTGAGGGCCCTTCCAACCCTGATATTCTATGATTCTATGATTCTCCAGTCACTGGTCACATGTGGAAGAAGGGCTGCTGCATCAGAACCACAGCTCCTAAAGCCCCACTTGTATTTTCATACAAATATTCTGTCTGGGTCCTTTTATCTGTTAGGGGACCACAGAAACCTTAATTATCTAAGAAAATAAGAGGAGCAAGTCAAATCGGTTTAATGAAGAAACACCCATTGACCCTGCCCTTGCTTGGAAGGGTGACCATCAAAACTTCTAGCACATTGCTGGTACCTGCAACATATAAGATTTTATATGTTACAGTAAACCCAGAAAACATTGGGTGGACCAGCTCCTCGGGAGGTGGAAAATCACTTCACAAGGGAGAGCCTTTTCAGCATTATTCTATTCGAATGTTCACGGAAATAAGTCATTTAGAGGGAGATTTTCAAAGGCAATTAGATGCTGAGGTTAGGTGCTGAGCTGGCATTTGCCGCTTAGAAAATCTCTCACATATTTTTCAACTGTGAAAGCTGTTCTCATTGTTGTAAAGAAACAAATCAAGATGTGTATGTAAGGGGACACTTGTCCCCTTATTAACATTCAGTGGGCGTGTTTTGGTTGGCTAGCTCCCAATACCAAAAGGTACCAAAAGGTACCAAAATCAGCACCCTGAGACTGACAGTCGCCAGGAACAATGGGGAGAGGCCAATGTTCCAGGTCAGCTTGATTGACAGGACAGGCAGGCTAATCAGAGAGTCAGGAGGCCAGGGTGGGTCCCATCCTCCGTCTGAGCTGGAATTGTCTGGGTCAGACAGAGTGGGGCCAAGCTAACGAGAAAGCAGGAGTCCAAGCTGAGCTGGGGATCAGAGTGTGCCAGATCCAGAGGGGCCAGAAAAGCAGCTCAGGGAGCAGATCCTGTGCTGGGAGCAGGGCTGCAGCCACAGAGCCACAGGGCCAGAGAAGCAGCCCAGGGGCCTGGAGGCAAAGCAGCAGCAGCATCAGTGCTGAGGCAGAGAGGACCCAGAGCTAGATCAGTGGAGCTGGGATTGGAGCTGGAGCAGTCTGGAGCTGGGTGCGATGAGCAACTGGGGCCAGCCAAGGGGGGACCCTGGGCAAAGGGCCCAGCACAGAAAGACAACCAAAGCCAAGAGTCTTTGCAGGACAAACTGAGAGGGAGATCTTAACCTGATGGGGGGCTGATGCTGGGAAGAAGGGTCCCACCCAAAGCCAGTGTGTGGCCACCACCAGAGCAAGTGTCCAACCCACATCCCTGCAGCTTCCCTGCAGCACAGCCAGGGCCTGAGAAGAAGGCCTGAGATCTACAAGGACCAGACTGGTTTCAGAGTAGCAGCCGTGTTAGTCTGTATTCGCAAAAAGAAAAGGAGTACTTGTGGCACCTTAGAGACTAACAAATTTATTAGAGCATAAGCTTTTGTGAGCTACAGCTCACTTCATCGGATGCATTTGGTGGAAAAAACAGAGGGGAGATTGATATACACACACAGAGAACATGAAACAATGGGTTTATCATACACATTGTAAGGAGAGTGATCACTTAAGATAAGCCATTACCAGCAGCGGGGGGGGGGGGGGGGCCGGAAGGAAAACTTTTCATGGTGACAAGCAAGGTAGGCTATTTCCAGCAGTTAACAAGAATATCTGAGGAACAGTGGGGGGGTGGGGTGGGGGGGAGAAATAACATGGGGAAATAGTTTTACTTTTTGTGTAATGACATCCATTCCCAGTCTCTATTTAAGCCTAAGTTAATTGTATCCAGTTTGCAAATTAATTCCAATTCAGCAGTCTCTCGTTGGAGTCTGTTTTTGAAGCTTTTTTGTTGAAGGATAGCCACTCTTAGGTCTGTAATCGAGTGACCAGAAGTGTTCTCCAACTGGTTTTTGAATGTTATAATTCTTGATGTCTGATTTGTGTCCATTCATTCTTTTATGTAGAGACTGTCCAGTTTGACCAATGTACATGGCAGAGGGGCATTGCTGGCACATGATGGCATATATCACATTGGTAGATGCGCAGGTGAACGAGCCGTTGATAGTGTGGCTGATGTGATTAGGCCCTATGATGGTGTCCCCTGAATAGATATGTGGACAGAGTTGACAACGGGCTTTGTTGCAAGGATAGGTTCCTGGGTTGATGGTTCTGTTGTGTGGTGTGTGGTTGCTGGTGAGTATTTGCTTCAGATTGGGGGGCTGTCTGTAAGCAAGAACTGGCCGGTCTCCCAAGATCTGTGAGAGTGATGGGTCGTCCTTCAGGATAGGTTGTAGATCCTTAATGATGCGTTGGAGAGGTTTTAGTTGGGGGCTGAAGGTGATGGCTAGTGGCGTTCTGTTATTTTCTTTGTTGGGCCTGTCCTGTAGTAGGTGACTTCTGGGTACTCTTCTGGCTCTGTCAATCTGTTTCTTCACTTCAGCAGGTGGGTATTGTAGTTGTAGGAATGCATGATAGAGATCTTGTAGGTGTTTGTCTCTGTCTGAGGGGTTGGAGCAAACGCGGTTATATCGTAGAGCTAGGCTGTAGACAATGGATCGTGTGGTATGATCTGGATGAAAGGTAGAGGCATGTAGGAATAGCGGTCAGTAGTTTTCCAATATAGGGTGGTGTTTATGTGACCATCGCTTGTCACATAAACATAAACAGCGATGGTCACATAAACACCACCCTATATCGGAAACCTACTGACCGCTATTCCTACCTACATGCCTCTAGCTTTCATCCAGATCATACCACACGATCCATTGTCTACAGCCAAGCTCTACGATATAACCGCGTTATATTCAAAAATTGGAGAACACTTCAATCTCTCTGGTCACTCGATTACAGACCTAAGAGTGGCTATCCTTCAACAAAAAAGCTTCAGAAACAGACTCCAACGAGAGACTGCTGAATTGGAATTAATTTGCAAACTGGATACAATTAACTTAGGCTTGAATAGAGACTGGGAATGGATGAGTCATTACACAAAGTAAAACTATTTCCCCATGTTATTTCTCCCCCCCACCCCATCCCACCCCCCACTGTTCCTCAGATATTCTTGTTAACTGCTGGAAATAGCCTACCTTGCTTGTCACCATGAAAAGTTTTCCTCCTTTCCCCCCCCCCCGCTGCTGGTGATGGCTTATCTTAAGTGATCACTCTCCTTACAGTGTGTATGATAAACCCATTGTTTCATGTTCTCTGTGTGTGTATATCAATCTCCCCTCTGTTTTTTCCACCAAATGCATCCGATGAAGTGAGCTGTAGCTCACGAAAGCTTATGCTCTAATAAATTTGTTAGTCTCTAAGGTGCCACAAGTACTCCTTTTCTTTTTAAGGAACAGACTGTGAACTGCCCTGACATTCCAGAGACACTGTTTGTAATGTTCCTTGCCGCACAGTGGGGTGATGCGTTTTCCTTTAACCATTCCCATTTTTCTTATTCTTTTTTAAATTAATTGCTGATTAAATAAATTAATTAAATAAATTGTATTTGCTTTAAATTGTTTGTAATGATCAGTGGGTCAGGGAAGCGACCAGTGCAGAGAGAGCACCGTGGAGTGGGGACACCCTAGCCCCTGCCCTAAGTGACCACAGCAAGGTTGGGGGTCGAGCCCCCCAGGAATCCTGGGCCCATCCTTGTTGGGGTTATGAGGACTCTGCCAGACAGGAGAGTGGAAGGGCAGTCCTTGAGGGCAGGGAGGCCTCTAGGTAAAGGAAGTGGGAGTGAGGACTCAGATCCTTCGGCTAGTCCATTTCACTGGGATAGTGCAGCAGCCAGGAAAGTTCCCCACAATAGCGGGACCATTCCCCCGCTTACACATGTTTGAATCCTTGGTGTTTTTTTTTAAAAAGTCACTTACCCTACAAATAAACATGCTTTATATGAAATATGAACCCTCTTCCGATGGGCTACATAAATATTTTTAAACATAGCACAAATTTCAGCATGTTCCACATGATTTGCAGAGAAATTTCTTCAGGATATCCTAACACAGTCCACTGGGGAATCCTAATATAGCTAAACTTTGTTATGCATCTGTATTAAAGAATAAAATCTGTGTAAGAGTGATGTAGAACTTCCAGAGTTATTTTACTCTTTGGGATCATCTGAAAGTATTCTCTGGGTCTCATAGATCATAAATATTGTATTGATTCACACATCTGAAGGGATCTCACATGCATACTGGGAATATTAACTGTATTCCTCTTATCTTTAGCCAGTACAGTAGAACCACAAAGTTATGAGCACCAGAGTTACGAACTGACCAGTCAACCACACACCTGATTTGGAACCAAAAGTACGCAATCAGGCAGCAGCAGAGACCAAAAAAAAAAAAACAAAAAAGAAAAAAGCAAATACAGTACTGTACTGTCTTAAAAGCTACTAAAAAAAACTAAGGGAAAGTTAAAAAAAAAGATTTGTCAAGGTAATGTGACTATTTCTGTGCTTGTTTCATTTAAATTAAGATGGTTAAAAGCAGCATTTTTCTTCTCCATGGTAAAATTTCAAAGTTGTATTAAGTCAATGTTCAGTTGTAAACTTCTGAAAGAACAACCAGAGTTCAGAGTTACGAACAACCTTACTCCCAAGGTGATTGTAACTCTGAGGTTCTACTGTATAATGTATTTAATAGGGCATTCAGACTACACAGAAAGAAAAATATATTGAAAAGTTACATCGGCATAACAACATCTTTAACACCCCTGAGAGACTTAATTGACCCGACCTAACCCCCAGTGCAGACAGTAGTATGTCAATGAAAGAATTTTTCAGCTACTGATTCTTGAGGAGGTGGATTACATACAGAAGCATGAGAACCCCTCCAGTTGCTGTAGTAATTGTCTACACTGAAGCGCTTCAGCAGCAGAGTTGCAGCGCTACAGATGTGCCACTGTAGTGTTTGAAGTGTAGACATCAACTTAGATTCACTGGACAAATAAACAAGAAGATAGAACACAATAATCTTACTTTGGCTAATGTCTCATTGGTGATTTGTATTCAGAAATTGACACTGCCTTGCCCCTAATGGTTTCAGATGAAGATTATAGATTTCATTTGTTGACCTGGACTGTGTGTAATGCAACTGCATACTGTTTAAAATCTGCTGCCTTCTACATCAGAGATATGTGCATTTCGGTGACAGATGTAGTGACCCCAATGTATAGAATCAATTTAAACAACTCAAGGGGTCAGCAAAATCAGAAAGTTGTATTGGAATCTGTGAGCATACTTTAAAGTGGGTGTTTATGGGAGAAGGATAACAGTTGGATGTGGCCTTAATGCTAGTTTCTGTGTAGTTTGTCATCCTATTTGGAATCTTTGGATGAAAGACCCTCTAGTATGTTAAATATAGATGAGCTGTTTATGGGAGTCATAAAACGACACTGACCAAAGGAATAAATCAGAATGAATATAAAAAAAATGCCCCAAAAGTGAGATCTGTGGAAGAGCCTCTCAAGAGAAGTGTTTTCTAAGTTTAACAGATGGGTACCAAGCTCACTGCTAGAAGAGTGTATCAGGGAGCTCTAGATAAAAATGTTTAAAATAAACACAATCAAAAAGCCAAAAATCCCACCCCAAACCTGCCCTCTTGGCTAAACTAAAGTGAACCTTCCTATCTCACTGTAACAGACTCTCTTCTCTATTGAACCTGAGCTAATCCAATGATACTCTCTGTCCTAGACAGCTATTTTATAGAGCGCCCTAGTTTAAACAATTAGATCTTGATTATGGTGTAAAGCCCAAATCTTAAATTTTAGCCTAAATTCCTTTGAATGTCTGGGCCTAAGTAGGGAACCTTTCCAGCTGTTGGTATGTGGGCAGCTGGAGATTTAGTCTGAGGTGAACTCCCCTGTCTGGCAGTGTAAGGAGTAGGCCTCTGCCCTCTGTCTTATTGAGTAATGAAGACTATTTGGGGAAACGCTTCAAAGAATGAGAAAACACAACCATATCACTTGTGTCTTTTGATAGGGGCCTATATGCACTTTGAAGACTAATCGTGACTAATGTGTATTTCAGCCAAGACTCAGTTCTTGGTTGTATGAGAGCACTAAAGTCATAGATGAATAGATGTTAGAACACAGGATTGTTCCTATAGTCAAGAGGAGGCCAGTTGCAGGTAGGACACCTATTCCTTTTTCACCCACACAACTTTAAAAAAGAAAAAAAGGCCAGTCCCAGATGAACATTCCCTCAAAGTCTGCACTTGTCTCTTACTTACACTGCATTATTTTCACTAACATTGAAGAATTAGCATCTAATGTGTATGAACTGTATCATCACTGCCCAGCTGGTTATGTTATATCTTAACTAGGGACAGTGTAGTTTCTAAGATCTCAACTCTGCAACATACATTTCTCCTGGGGAGAAGAGGAGGAATGTATGGTACGTTGGGGGTCTGGGGAAATTAGATGAGGGATAGAAGAGATTAGAGGAAAAGTTTATCCTCAAAACTTTGCAAGAATTTGTCCACAAGATGGAACCATTATTAGCACTGGCAGGGTTAAATATAGCCAGCACCAAAAGAAGAGTATACTGGAGACAGAATACCAAACCAGCATAAGTGTGAATTTCCTTCAATATGCATATAGCTCCCATCATTGCTAATAATAAGAGTTAAGTTGTGAACAGAGGTCAGAATAGATCCCCCTGTAGGGAAATGACTTATATTGTAGTTCACGGGGTATTTGCTACAGATACTAGCTTCTTAGATCAGTTAAATATTGAGAAGTGTGACAAATGTTGTCTTCTAGACAAACCTCTGAGTCACATCCAAGTTTCATGTTTCTGTCCCCCAAGAACTCTGGAAACAAATGGTATTTTTTTCCTGATGTTTTTTTTAAATTTCATATGCCAGGAAGTGACAAGAAAGATTGAGCACATTGTTTTTAATTTGTTATTATTAATTTTTTTTTTTAGGAACTGTGTCTACAACTGGAAGACAGCTCAGGACACGAGAAAAATACTGTTTGCTAGCCCATTCGGCACAGCGTATCGTAAGACTGCTGCCAACATTCTAATGGTGATTATTTGTGCTCTGAGGAACCACTAATATTGCTGGATTCCTCCTACCCTTGCCAATGCCAGTCATGATTCCGACCTTATGTTCTAGTTTGAGGGCAAAAGGCCTTATTTTTTCCTTTCTGTTAATTGTCAAGTGATAAATATAGCTAGTAAAGTGACCTTCTGCTCCCATAAAAATCTACTGAAGTTTAAAGCCCAGATTATGAAATTTAGCAGTGCTAGCTCTGTAATTGTGGATCAGCCCATCCCTTAGCCTGCAGTTATATGATGTGAGTGTAAATATGGTTAACCAGCACTGTCAACTATCTTTTTAAGAGCAACGGCAGATTTTTTTAAATTTAAAAACTTTATCAGCAGTAGATTAAACATATTTAGTCTTAAATAGACATTTATTAAATATAAAGGATGAAATTCTATCCCTACTGAAGACAATGGGAATTTTGTTATTGACCTTAATTGGCCCAGAATTTTACCCTGAATACTAAGGGCCAGAGTCTCAGCTGGTGTAAATTACTTCAGTGGAGCTATGCTGATTTGCACCAGCTGAGAATCTGGCCCTTAGTATTTGGGGTAAAGGGCCAGATCGTCAAATATATTTAGGCTCCTAATTTCTATTGAAATCAATGGAAGTTAGAAGCCTAAATACCTTAGAGGATCTGACCCAAAATGAATAAAACCCAGGTAAGAATTCTATAACAGGGATGTGCTATCACAGGGTGAGCTGGTCCTTTAAGAGGATTGGGGCTCTACTTCACCTGTGCAACACTTAATTTACCTCCCCAGGTGTAGGAAATGAACACTGCAATGCAGCAGGTGGATCATGTGATTAACCTAGGCCTGCGGGGGGGGGCGACGACGACATAAGAACAGTCTTTGGAGGGCCTAGTGAAGAGCAACTTCTGAGGGGTCTGAATGAAGATAGATTTCAGGGAGAGCAGCCCTGGCAGGTTAGTGCTCTATGCGAGTAGAAGGGCTAGGAGTGTTGGAAGAGTTCCTGGGAAGGAAAGATGATACAGTTGAGGCTCTAGAGGTGTGGCTGGACTAGTTGTTTAGGGTTCTGAGGACTGGGATTCCATCATAGGCGCTAGAACTGCAGGTGCTGTTGCAACCCCTGGCTTGAAGTGGTTTCTGTGCAATACAGGGTTTACAGTTTGGCTGAATGACTCTCAGCACTCCCCCCCGCCCCCTCATGCACATTATTCCAGCACCCCTGGAACCTATATAAAAAGATGGGTGTGACATTGCCCTGTAATACTACCTAGGCTTAGTGAAGGGAAGTAGTGACCCTTGCAAACAAGGGACAGATGGAAATACTCAGTGTAACCTAGCAGAGGCTAAAGCTGAACCCAGGGGAGAGTGTTGTGGAAGAGAAACAAGGCCCTTGAGAAGCAATAACTGTGCCCAGCTAAAGACTAAAGTAGAAAACTCCCCCCCCCCCCCCCCAACAATCCAGAAAGGATGGACTTCTCTATTTGGTTGAAGGTCTAAATCACTTCAGCTGGAAGATAAACCCACAGCTAGACAGGTAAGTCCTTGATCCAATGTTTAGTACATGAATTTTAATTGTCAGCAGGCTTTTAAATATATCTAGTATGTACATTTTAAGTCATTTAACCTGAAGAATGAGAACTAATCTAGATGCCTGTTTGAGCATCTATATTTTTAAAACTACATTGAGAATTCCTAATCCAGGAAGACAACTTTGGGTGCGAGCTTTTTAAGCAAGCTCTTCACTGTGGTGTACAGTGCCTAGCACCCGGGTCCTGACTAGGGTGTTTTGGTGCTACTGTAATAAAAATCATAAGAATGAGAAAGCAGTGTAGGTGAAATGGAATTTGGGGGTGACAATTGCCCTATAACATGGGGCTGAGCAGGTAGGCAATGAGAAGTAATAGAGCATTGTGTGTACCAAATAGATTCTTGGTTTGTATCCTAGAATGTGTTTAATATGAGACTTTCCTAGAGCAATAATTTTGGGAGGGGGCAGAATGAGTTAATCACTCAAGATTGGATGGCAACATACAAATGGAAAGATACCAGTCTGAAAGATATGATGGCTTGTCTTTTTTTTTTTTTTTTCTCCTGTAGTGTCTAAATATTGATAGAACAAGTTTTATTATTTTGCATGACACTACTCTAGAACATCTTCTGGTATACTGTACTCTGTGTTGTCAAATGTAGCCATAGCTCCTCCTAGATAATAACAGTATTAGTATACAACCACATTGTTGTGGGGTTCATGTCTTCAAAAGGGCACAACTTGGCCATTTAAAATTCCCTGAAGCCTGACTTTCCTTAAAGGGTTTCAACAGGTGCAGAGACAGTACAACATTAAAGGATGCTCTAAGATTTGTAAGGGGGGGGGGGAAGCTCGAAGCTGCTGAAAATTTCTGACCAGCTTCCTTTAGAATCAAGCCATTGGTACTTATTGAAGATTGATGTCTTTGATTATTTTGGAGAACACTTTTTTTTTCCCTTTTTTATTAAAGAAAGCAGCAACTCTTTTCCAGCTAAAATTCTCTACAGACTTTTAGTATATAAGCTATGTGGCAGTAACATTGAGACAATTGTAATGACTCCAAAGTAGCCTTCATGTTGGTCCAATATTTTGTTTTCAGTCATCTTTGTGATTTCCACCATCTTTGATCTATCTGTTATACCATTAGTCTTACAGAAGAGTAAAACAAAAATCAGGGAAAACTGATCTGAGGACAATATTAAAAGCTATAACTAGGCCGAGTGCTAACTTTAATCTTTATTCAGGAAAGCACTTCAGCATGTGATTAAGTCTAAATATGCACTTAATGTGATCTTGAAGAGGGATACCAGTAAGCATATACCTGAATCAAAGTTGAAGGACATTATAAACATTTCTGAAGGGTGTTAATACCGAGGAAGGAAGAGAATTATCTAGGATGATACAAAGAATTTTATCCTTTTACCCCTAGTTAAGAAAGGGTAAATCTAGGATAACTGTCAGGAAGCTTTTTCCTGATTGTATCTATGAATTGTGCTCTGAAGTGAAGTGATTAGACAAAGGACTAGAAGAAGGTACTGCATCTGGAAGACCCAAGTCTTTTCCCTCTCTTCTGGTCTTCTAGAATAAAGACCAATTTCAACATTTTCCTACCACTTCTGCCCAGGAATAACTTTCATATTAGCAACTCTTATAGATCATATTCCCCCCTCAAATATTTATTTTTTTCAAAAATCTATCAATAGCTTCACCTTCCTGTCCTTAATCCTCAGTGACTCCTTATTTACAACTTTGTTGCTTTTACAATATGCACTATTACTTCAGAACTTCCTTACTATTTCTGTTCTTTACTCAATTTACCTTCATCTTTAGTTCTCACTTTTCTAAAACATTCACTGTAATTGAAGCAAAGATGCATCACAATTACACTGCAGTTTTGCTTTTAGTATATAATTACTGCTAATTCATATAACCAAACAGTCAACTATATGGCTGAATTTTTACTACTGATTTCCCCTTTTAGGTAACTCCTAGTGATCAGTGCTGTGGGTAGCTCTGCAGGCTGGCTTGTCTGCAGCGGTGTCCAGAAGCCATTGTTTCTGTACTGTGCAGTAATATCCAGAATCTTTAACTTCAAGTTCTTGTGGAGTCACAGATCGTACTCCCCTGTGTCAAGGAGGAAAAAAAACAAAGCCTGTTTGTGCTGCCAGATCCTCTGAACTGATGATATGCTTGGGGCCATAACTTGCTTTTGTTTACATTGGTATAAACCCAGAATCAGGTGAAGCTGCTCTAGAATTACACGGGGTGAGCAGAATTTGGTCCACATTTATGCAAGTCCATATTCTGAAAGGACATACTGTCCCTTTAAGAGGCTACAAACTCAGCACAGCTTTTCCCCTTTTTCTCAGGTGAAAAGGAATTCTAGGAGTTGTTTTTCCAAGGGCTGTTGAGAGTTGTGGATGTGCCGCAGGTGTTCTGGGAAAGGGTAGGCATATAAGACACAAAGTAGCTATATCTCTTAGGTGACTCTTGACACACGTGGTGGGGGTGTGTGTGTACATGTGCGCGCACGCGCCCCTCTCCAGAATGGGCTTTGGAAGGAGCCTGGATAGCACCTAAAGGTGCCTTAGAGCTGAGAGTGGGGAAGGAGAAATGCTGGGCAAAAGAGTTGAGTGTGTGTAAGGGCTTTGTCTGAAGAGTGTTCTGGGTAGACTCTAGTAGTATGTGGAAAGTCTAGGGCAGGGATCAGCAACCTTTGGCATGCGGCGGCCAGGGTAAGCCTCCTGACGGGCCAGGTGGTTTGTTTACCTGCTGGAGCCACAGGTTTGGCCAATCATGGCTCCCACTGGCTGCGGTTCGCAGTCCCAGGCCAGTGGGGGCTGCAGAAAGCAGCAGCCAGCACATCCCTTGGCCCTTGCCACTTCCTACAGCCCCCACTGGCCTGGAACAATTTAGTTGGGGATTGGCCCTGCTTTGAGCAGGGGGTAGGACTAGATGACCTCCTGAGGTCCCTTCCAACCCTGATACACTCCCTAGGCCAGGAATCATAGAATATCTGCTTGCTTTCCAGAGTCCAGGCTTCCAAAGAGGGGGCGGAAAAGGATATCTCCATTCACCCACTTTGTTATGTGTGTGGGAAGCTGGTTATATTCCTGATGAAGAGCCTATGAAGGTTCTGGGAGTACCCAGGACTGAGTCCCCTTGTTATGCCCCCACAGCAAGAGAGACTTGCTAGTGCATAACTAGGGCCCAGCTCCCAGACACCTCCAGTCTGTTGGCCACCTAACCAGTCTTCTCTGGGCTATGCCAGCCCTTGCTTTGCTTTGCAGGCTAACAATAGGGGCACCCCAGTCCTTGAGCTCCTTCGAAGCATTCCCATGGTAGTGTTCTGCTTACCTGAAGAGTGTTATCTACTGAACATTCAGTAATACCTGGTCTGTGGCCCCAATTATTTACCCCCTTGCCAGTTGGCAGTGAGAGGTTTTTAGGGTCAGAGTTAAGGACCAGACATGGTTGGATATGGTTTGTTTAGACCCTTTTGTCTAGTTACCTTTGAGTGTTGTACCACAGACACGAGTCAGGCCTCAGGAGAAACAACTGGGAA
This sequence comes from Dermochelys coriacea, assembly GCF_009764565.3. NCBI lineage: Eukaryota > Metazoa > Chordata > Testudines > Dermochelyidae > Dermochelys > Dermochelys coriacea. The sequence continues at coordinate 55,482,055 of NC_050075.1, read as the reverse complement.
GACAGAACTCCATGAGGAGGTAGTTTATTTGGTTGGACTCCTGTGGCCAGGCAAGCTGTTGGTTTTAGACCTCCGATACCCTAGAAGGAGTGTTGCTCAATTTGGCAGGAGGGTTAAACAGTTTCTTATTTGAAAGAGAAACAGAGATAGCTGCTGATCACTTTAGGTTGAGGTAAGAGATCTGAGAGACTGATATATGTGCTGGAACAGCCATCTAGTGAAGTTAACTTATTGTAGGGGACAAGTGCTCACTCCTTTAGACCCTCACCTAAAGGAGGGTGGGAGACTATAATCCATAGCTTTTTCTGACAGTAGAAAGGGAATTGGTTATTCTCTGATCTCTTGGAATTCCAGATGTGCAAGGCACATTGTAGACACTTGATGTTTTCAAGGGCATTTGAGGTTGCAAAGCACTTCATAGGATGAGACAAGAAAAATTAAGTGCACTTTAGCACCTCTAGAGAAGTAGTGTCATGTCACATCACTAGTTTGAGTAAGGGCAGCAGGACTGCACCCCTAGACTAATTACTTGGTTCAAGCTACACCTCAGTGGTGTAAATCAGTATAGCTTCATCACTGTAAATCAGTGGAGCTTTGGTGACTTACAAAAGATAAAGGGCACGCTATCAGCTGGTGTTAGACTTCAGAGGAAGAGGCATGCTAATCAAGCAAAACAGTGTAAGCAGGTGAATGTTATACTCCAGGAGAAGCAGTAAGTGGGTAAAATGGTCCATGTATTAATGTCTTTTCAGAAGAGCCCTTTGGTAAGGTGAAAAGCTAGTTAAGTGTACAGACTTCATAGGTCTGCTCATGCTCTCTGGAGTGTCAAAAGAAACCAAGTACCCATGGACCAAATTCTGATCTCAGATAAGCATGCTCAATTGAAACTAAGTCAGTGTGGACAGTGGCAGAACTTGAACTCAGAATTGGTTACAAATGCCCTTTGTGAAGCTCTTTTTCCCTGTATCACCAGAACCTGAGATGTTTAGTAACTACCCTGCAGTGCCTGGTAACTAGAGAGAGCCAGATCATCCTGGTCACTTCCACGAATGGAGGGGACTCTGCTTCTTGTTTCAGTCCTCCTCGTCCCCAGAGATCAAGGTCTTTACAGTATTGTCCCCATTTCCTAACCCGAGAGACCCTCCTTTGAGGGTGTCGTGCTGGGACTGGGCCAGAGGCAGCCGAAATGGCAGCACTCATTTCTCCAGCCTTCCTCGCCTCTCACATATTGGCAAGAAATACCCAAGTGAGATAATGAGGACTCTGAATTCCCCCACCTTCTTCAAGGGGGTGGAGCAACCAGCAAGGGACCCTATGATATTGTGGCTGCTCCTGGAACTTGCTGCTCTGGGGCCCAGTGAGCTGGGGCTGAGAGCATCTGTGTGGATGGCCCTGGCCTAAATCTGAGTTCATACAATTTCTGTTCCTCTCTATGGGGAAAATCCTACAGGGGAGCTGGGCTGGCTCAGACTCAATGAATTGACATATTGAGTCCTGTTGGCTCCATGACACTCCTGGGCAGTCTCTTTGACTTTAAGACTTAATGTACTACACTATTTCCAAAAGTACTTGACATTTAAGTAATTCTCAGTAAACTAACTTTTGTACTAAAAATTAAAAGCTACTGAGCAATGTCTCATCTCTGTCCCCTACTATCCACCCCTTACTTATGCAAAGTAAATCTAGGAACTGTAAACAAGTCGCATGGGTCTTATTAAAATGAGCAGCATGCTATGAGACCCTGAAAGTTCAAGTGGGCTTGAAACTCTCTCCAAAAGACAAGCTACAAACATGAAAGCATAGAATGTACCAGCTTGGGAAGCACGAAAGTAGATCTGCTTCTGAAAAATGCACCAGTTGCTTCTATGACTACATTAGACATATACAAGAAATAATACTATGCATCCCACACATTGGAGAGAGAGCTGCTTACTGGCCCTGCAGTGGTGCACATAGTGTCCTTCACTTCAAAGTCTGGGGCCCAAATCCTGTATTTCCTGTCTATACTTACTACAATGATGAGGCATGTATCTAAATACTCAGGGGAGCTTTGTGGAGGCCTGGTTTCTCTTTAGAATATCATGGTATGGAGCACAAACTTCTCAGCATCTTCATGGTCAGGACCTCTAGCAGTGTGGGTTTGTCACTCCTTCAGTACCATCCCTGCTCTCAGCTGCTTCATGGGGAGTCCTAGCCTGGCTATAGCCCTAGTATAGTCACCTGTGACTCTAAAGAGAGGGGGCTTCTTGAGGATTCTCAGGCAGAGCCTATAAAATACTATCTGGTGGCTGAGGAAGGCTTCAGGGTAGGGGGAGAAGAGGTCTTTTCCTCCAGAGAGGAAGAATATTATGGCTGGGGGACTGGCCTGGGTCTAGAGACCTTGAGATTGAAATCCCAGCTTTGCCACAGCCCAGGTGGCCTTGGGTAAGTCACTTGGTGTGTCTGCCTCCATTCCCCACATGTAAAATGGGGATACCTCATGGGAATGTTGTGCTGATAAAGCCACTAACATGTTCTTAGCACTCAGATATGATGATGTTTATGGGGGTATAGACATCAGGGAGGGGCTTGCTTGCTGAAAGCTTTGTTCTGGGTCTAGCCTGGATTTGGCTCGAGGACTGCACAGCTTCCTCCAGGTCTTCAGGCTCTCGCTCAGTTGAGGAGACATCACCCCCTCATGCAGGGGTAATGGTAGAAGTAGTCCCTCTCCCATGTCATCTCCTTCACCTTAACAGCCACAGAAGTCTGTACCCTAAAATTCCACCTGACCTGCTGGAGCCTTCCTGCCCTGCAAGATGTATTCCATTCACACTTGGCTCCTGCACCAAAGAAGCTGCCCCCCTAGAAGCCAAGTGGGATTGTGAGGCTCCAGAAGCTGAGGCAGGGCTTGGAAGGCTATGAAGCAGTTCATCAGGGGGCCTCTCACCTATGGATCAGACTAGCACCCGCTGGCACAGTGGTGTGGCCAGGCTCCTAACTCACAGAAAAAGTGAGTCAGGATTTGGTCCCAAGATTGATTGTGTCTAATTACTTGAATAACATTGCTGTGCATGGATGATTGGGGTGGTGGTGGGGAGTTGGCAATCCTGAATTCCCTTTGCTGCCCTGATAATGACCCAGGACAAGGCACAATCTCTGAGGCCTCTGTTTATCCCTCTCTAAATAGATGCACTACTACAGTTCTCAGAAGGTCGTTAAGACTTGTGTGCAGTGCACTCTGGGATCTTCAACTGAAAGACAATAGAATGAACAGACTGCAAGGTAGCTGCAAAGTATTAAATTACTGTAGTACATGCAGCATATTTCATCCAGCTGTGAACACCCCTCTTAAGTACCTCATTAAATGAGTGACACAACTTCACTCCAAGGTTAAAAAAATCCTTTGAATTCTCAGAATTATGAATCTGGCAATTTATCTTTTGCAGACAAGTGGTATGGAAGAGATGAGCTAATCACAACCAAATACCTTGGATTGTAAAGGTCCCCACAAACCCCCAGGTACAGTGATCCGTGCTCCAGAGAGCTCAGGGCGGGGGGAAGTGGCAAACAGCACAAGTTTCAATAAGTCCAGCTGAGCAGAGATGAGGAGGAAAGGGAGACTGATGCATTCATAGTTCCTCCATTTCTCCTGATACCCAGCTTCATAGTTCAAAGCATCTGCACTCTTTTTCCCCTTTGTAGTCTAGCAAGGGCACCTGCTCTCAGGCTTCCAGCTCCCTCAGCCGTCACCTTTCTTGGGTGAAGGCTGCATCTCTCTCCCTTCTGACCAAGGTATCTCCAGGCTACATAGTTCCGTGCCTTCACTGGGTATTTCCCAACACAGATAGGATACCTAAGGACATCTGCTTGCTTTCACTTCAGAGATAGTTAACAGGTGTAATTGCCACAGTTATAAGGTACCACAGTACTTCTTATGCAAGCTTTACTCTTAAGGTTAAAAAGTGTTGGAACATAGTAAAAGAATCTAGGTGCATGCTAATATTGATAGAATCCACGTTGGGGTTTGGGTTAATTCTGATAAGAGCAGTCCTTCAAAGTTCCACTCAAGGGGATTTCTTGTGGTTAAAAGTTCTGAGCTGAAGCTGCAATGAACAAGCACCCAGTTTTAGGGGGGCTTAAGTAGGCCCAGTCCTTCCAATCCTTAAGGATTGGGGGCCCTCCATGGACTAGGGATCTCATCTGTTTGCTGAATCAAGAAGGCAGCTATAAGCCAGTTTAAAATCAGTCTGTTTATCCAAAACCCCTTTGTCTCTGGTCCCTGGAGAATCCAGGCTGAACTGGTCTATTCATATGTCATTGGGTGGGGTGGCTTCAAGTGTTGATGGAGGTACATTAGCATCCCCCTCCCTACTAGAGAAGGTACATACAATGCCACAATAACACCTACATATATTGTATTAAAAACAGTTATCCCAAAGGTGTTAAATCAGTAAAGATTATTGATTTGGATTAAGTTAAACCTTATCTTGATTCCATAAGGCTTCTTTGGGATATTGTCAATCTGTCACACCCAGTAGATGGTATCAGCAAATTTCAGCTCCCATATCTGCTAAAACCAGTGATTATCATAGACTTTAAAGTCAGAAGGGACCATTATGATCATCTAGTCTGACCTGCACAACGCAGGCCACAGAATCTCACCCACCCACTGCTGTAACAAACCCCTAACCTCTGTCTGAGCTATTGAAGTCCTCAAATCATGGCTTAAAGACGTCAAGGTGCAGAGAATCCTCCAGCAAGTGACCTGTGCCCCATACTGCAAAGGAAGGCAGAAAAACACTCAGGGCCTCTGCCAATCTACCCTGGAGGAAAATTCCTTTCTGACCCCAAATATGGCAATCAGCTAAACCCTGAGCATGTCGGCAAGACTCACCAGCCAGACACTACAGAGAATTCTTTCCTGGGTAACTCAGATCCCACCCATATAACATCCCATCACAGGCCATTGGGCATATTTACCGCAAATAGTCAAAGATCAATTAATTGCCAGAATTAGGTTATCCCATCATTCCATCCCCTCCATAAACTTATCAAGCTTAGTCTTGAAGCCAGATATGTCATGAGGAAAGACCTTTCAAACCAGCCATTCTGTAATGGGTTGCATGGTTCAGATGGTTACTGGAGAGTGTATGGTCCTCAGTTAACACTGTCTAGAGTAATAGATTAAACTTGAAGTACATGTTATATTGCCTTCCTAAAATTATAATCACCAGATAAATGAAGTCCTGAATATATAGTACATGTAGTCACTTCCCAACAGGCATACCATTGTAGATGTTTGTTCTTCTAAGAATGGGAAGACCCCAGAGTTTCTGTGGGGGAGGGGGTTTTTGTTTTGTTGTTTTCCCTTCCTCCCTTGTTCACTCATTGTAATCTTAGCTACCTAAAACAAGGTGGTGGGTGGGGTGGGGTGTTGTAAAGCTAGTCTTTCCTATATTAGCATTAAGACTTTGAGCCTTTGACTTAAATGTAGTATCACAGTTGTAACAGAAAAATCTGACCCTTTGTGTGCTTGTCCATATTAGAATGAAGGGCTAGATTCTGCTCTCAGAACTTTGAGTTACCCTGATGTCACCACCTGTTCAGTTATCCTAAGTGCGAGTGAAGTCTAGATGGGCATGGTATATTCCTATGTCTCTGGTAGTTTTCCTACAGGTTCAATCTACAACCAAAATGTATTATTCAGGATACCCTTAAAAATTCCCAGATAAGGCTCTCCTGGAGTACATTGAATTAAATTGACTTTAATATAACATAGTTTCTGGAGTGAGGGATTGGGGAAAATAAAACTTGTATCACACTTTTGCTAAAATATATGCAAGTCCTAAAACCTCAAGAGACCACAGAGTTACTCAGTTTGCTAGTCCCAAGTGTCCAAAAAGCATGAGTCTGGTTTTTAAAATCCAATTGTTTCTTTGCCTTCTGCCTCTGAACTTTCATGGTTCTATTTAGAAATTTTTTCTCAAACTATGAGGACTAGAAATGTTAGTTCTAAATGAAATTCTCATGCAATAGCATAATTCCAGGAGCTGGGTCTCTTATTAAAAATAAATAGAATCACCAAATCGTAGTACCTGCAATTAAATCATGAGCATTGGAGACAGATGTTAGTATTAAGCTAAGGGAGTAAGTGTGAATAAACTAATTCAGATTTATATTCTGTATAGGGCTGCTTTGAGGTGATAAACTGGGTTATCGCCATTTTAAAAATACATTGTCTACTGATTCCAAATTAAGCAGGCAGTTACTCCTGAGGGAAATACTAGATACCAGACAAGTCTCCAAATGGTGGACAATGGAACAGGCTGTACCCTGCTCTTTTTAAAAGGAGCCAGACAGAGTTCTGACTCCACACAAACCAGGCTTTCATGAGGGTCAGCCTGGCTTCTAACTAATAGAGCTCTACATTAGAAGGCAAGGCTTCCTTCTTCCTGGGGAAGACAAAGTGACTATATTCTAATCCTAGGTCAGCACTGCTGCCAAGCTAACACTACAAAAGCAAGAATCCAAATTATCTGGAAATTTCTTAGGGATATTAACCACCTAAGCAAGATGCATGTATATCCATTTAAAAAAAAGTAGTGCTCCTGGTTTCCTTCTCCCAGAGTAAGGCTGCATCAAAAGGGAAAAAAATACAGCAATGTTATCAAATGATGCAAATTCTGAATGATCTGGTTCTGTTGCTCTGTCAGCAAGGGACATCTGTGTACCTATGACACAGGGCAAAACAGCTGTCAAAGCATAAGGAAGCTTGAAGACTGTTAGAAATTAACATAATCTAACAGGAGGCAATACCTGATTGAGGGTTCTTCACTTTATCCTGGGGGGGAGAACTTCTGCAAATGAAACATTTTAAAATGATCTACTTTATGCAACTATCTTAAAAGGACAAATGGGTAATTTACAGCATTACTTGCATTGTAGCAAAATTGTGTGCACCTCAGCAAACTGGATCTCTGGGAATGGGGTTGTGTTAATCTAAATCTCACTGTTGGTTTAGCTCGACATAGTCGTATCTACTAGTCTCATGTTCAAATGAAACCTAACAAGTTTTACCTAGTTCTGGCTTGACTGAGATCCAAATTGTTTTCAAGTGAAACAAGCTCTTGAAGCTGGGCCTGCCTTTCCTTGAAAGGCATGAAACCTTTAAACAAACCTGGGCTCAGCTTCATGTCTGCAGCGACACTCAATACCAGGTGAATCTTGCTTGGTTTCAGGTTTCATTGAAAATATTTTACATAGCTTGGCTCGGCAGCCTTTTTCCCCAACAGCTAATCTCAGTTAGCAACTGTTACTGTTCATCAGTCTGAACTATCAATTCCTGGGCTATCCTACTACTAGACCAAGCTCTTTGACAGGAAGAAGTACAGCTAATTGACTCCAATTACTGAGGTTATATTAAGACATTTAAATATCTTTCTACTGAACCCTAATCAGTTATGTTCCAACAATTGTCTAACTGTACAAGATGGCAACCACGTTGTCAGTGTTCAGAAGCTGCATTCAACTCCATCTAGAATTAAATCCCACCAAGTTCAGCTTTAGAACTCTTGTATGTGGACCCTGAAGTAGCTGGGTAACTTCTAGCCAAATTGGAGATACAGAGAAGGAGTGAAAGGATGGGGAGAGTTAACTTTCACTGCTGATCTTCTGTGCTTATTTGGCAACTGCTGTTGCTCATTAATATTGCATTGAAATGCCTATGATAGGATGCATAGTATCTCTAATAAAGTCACAGGACAAGATGTATGCTATTCCTGGTATCTTCAGGAATAATCAAGTAAACAAACTGACTTGCACAAAAGTGGCCTGCATCTATGCCAACAGCCAATGATCCTGTAAGATCCTAAACTAGGAAGGAATAGGCTCAGAAAAAACATGTGCTATTGGAAGCAGGGTTACTGATACAGTAGGCTATCCTTAATTGTTTCTGAACCAACATATGGTATTGCCTTGCATGCTGGTTCTCAGATGGAACATCAAACCAAGGATTGAATGGTGGCTTGTGTTTGGGCTTTTTGAGGAGGAAGGGATACTCTCAGTATAGTCTGGCCACTTGAGGCAGCAAAACTCTGCAGATCAAAAATGTAATGTGCTGTCAGGCCTCTGCTTGGCTCCCTGTTACTGAAGTTTGAATACACCCAGGGGTTCAGATGCAATTGTTTAGCTTTCCCCTTGGTGGGGGGCCAAATGGCCTGCCAGCTACTTGACTTTGACTCTTTCTTGACATGATGGGAGGGGACTAGAAATGGAGAACCTTGGAGATGCCAGGCATTTTGTGACATCCAAACAAGCTGTCAGTTGGAATAGATTGTGTAGATCTTCATAATATGACACTCATCTTTCTTGCTTGCCTTGAGCAGTGAAATGCTTAGCAATGTTGACATCTAAAGAATTGGCATTTAATGCCCATTTGAAAGGAGAGTTCATACTTCTCAGCTGCTTCAGACTCTGACAGCTATAAAAATGTAAATGAAGTATTTCTTTAGAACCATAACAGCTAGAGAGTTAGCTTTCTTTTCTCTCTCTAATGAAGACTTTCTGGAAAACAGTAAGGCAGCTCAAGAGGAACTGGTATGTCATCTCCCTCTGTATTGGCTCAAGTCAAGTTTTCATAAAATCAAGTCCTGAATTACGAAGAGTTGACATGCTACTTAAGATCTCCTAGCCAAATTTAAATCGAGTAACTATTGTTAAATTGACCTTATTCCCTCTGTCGCTTCAAGTGGATATAGTGTTCACTTTCTGCCCTGAACAGTTGTATAGTGTTGCTGGATACTGATAAGCTCCTGGGTGCTACCTTCCACTGCAGAGGTCAGGGAAATGATTTGTGCATGTGCAGTGTGTGATTTCTGAAGCTTGAGCAGTCTGGGCTCACTTGGCTGAAAAGCACTATATACATGTCAATTATTAGTTAGCAAACAAGTTGCTTTTTTTCCCCTAAGTACAAAATGAGCCACTAGGGGGGGAAATTGCCAAAAGTATAATTGAATGGGTTCTGGTTGTTTGAAACCTCAATATACTTTCCAGTGCTCTAGGAAGAGTTTACTATAGTTCACATGTGTAAGAGCTTGTCAACACTGAGAAACTTACTATTATAATTATACTGGTAAATTTCCCTGTGTAGAGCTGATTGAAATTCTGAGACATGGAACTTTTTTATTCCAATTTAGCACAAAAGCTACACTTCCAAAATTTCACTCAGAACAATTGAAACCTTCTTGGTTCTTCTCCCCCTCATTCCTCTAAATGAGGAATCTGGCTTCCCCAGCTTAAGGAGGTGAGGGTTGTGGACTCCTTTTGTTGCCATGGAGTGGGAAGCCTGGCTAGAACTGGGACTTTCAGGGTCCTGGCTCTGTGGCAGGAAGTCAGAGGGCACCAACAACAGGGTTGCTCACCTGGTGGGGCTGCTGCAAACCTAGAGGCATGAGCTCTTCAGCAGCCCACCAGGCAAGCTGGCAGGTAAGCTGATCAGAACCCTGCCTGTGTTTGGCAGATGGTCTCAAAATTCAAACACTTCCACAATGCTTCAATGACAAATCGGCATTTCCTGACCCATTCCTTTCCCAAACATTTTGTTGAAATGATCAGGAGTTTTCCTAGTACTAAGCCCTGAGGCAGATTCTCAGTGTTGCATATTCATTTTTCTTTCTAACTCAGTTTACTCTTGCTGCAGGACAACAAAAAAGGAGAGCTGCGGTGGTATAACAAGATTAATAAGTTAGCACCCTGTTCACAAATGGTAGGTGACTTCACAAGTGTAATGGAGTTCTGGGGTGGGTGTGTGTGTGTGTGTGTGTGCACACTCCTATAATACAACAGGTTGTATTGGGGAAAATTTCAAACAAGCTTGTTTTCTCTTCTTCCTCCCCCCACACCCCAATCCCGGAGTCTCTTAAACACTGAGTCTGTTTAACAAAATATTGCTTGGCAATAAAAATTGGCCCATGTACACAAGCTTTGGCTGGGCATTGCACGTTCAAGAGTTTAATTGTTACAACTACCTGAGAAGAAAAATCGCTTCTATGCAACTTGCATGAAGAACCATGTAGAAAGTTTATAATCAAAGAAATATAGCTTCTCAACACTGACTTGTTTTAAATTATAGTGACCCCAACTAAGATTAGGCCACTGTGTTCAGTACTGTACAGAAATATGATCGATACAGTCCCTGCCCCAAAGAGCTTAGTCAAAGTAGTTAAGACAAAGGGTGGAAGAGGAAATGGAGGTACAGAGGGGTGAATTGGCTTGTCCAAGCATAGGCACCAGCCCTGGGGGGAAAATGGTGGGTGCTGAGCACCTCCCACCTACTGGCAGGCCCCGCAGATCAGAGTTCCCGCTCCTTCACAGGGCCGACCACTGGTAGCAAAACAGCTGTTTCACAGTATGCAGGAGACTGGAGGTGGGAGGAGCAAAGATGCAGCACACTTGAGGGAGGGGGCAGGAAGAGGCAGGGTATGAGTGGGGCTTTGGGGGGAGGGGTGAAGCAGGGGTAGAGCTGAGCTGTGGGATCAAGCACCCTCCTCCCAGCACTTTGAAAAGTCAGCACCTGTGTGTCAAAGTGTAGTGCCTTCCTGTGGACCAGAACTTAAGCAACTGTTACCACTCTCTCAGCAGGAGTGAGGTCTGCTGCTGCTTAGCTGTGTGCTGGTTCTGTGACACCGCAGCATGCTTGGCTTGCCAGCAAACTCTTCAGGACTCTGCCAGCTCAAACCTTGACTTGCAGGTAACAATCAGTGAACCCCAATTTGCAAATTTCCCAGAGATGTCTCCCTGCAGTGTCCAATCCCTTCAACTAGACGTACTCAAAAGTTCTTAGCTGCCTCCTAAGACAGTGTACACACCAGCCTGTTAGTAGTGGAAGGTGAGCCCTCAGCTAACCTAATACGCAGTACTGAGAGTTTTTATTACTAAACTATTACTAATTTAAACTAAGTTTTTGTTCCCAAAGAAGGGAGATTTAAGTGATACTAAGGAAGAATGAGAACTATGGTTACAAGTAAACAAAACAAGCTTTTTGTGACTAAAACTTAATTTTAGCAAATTACAACCTTTGTCTAAGCAGTTCTTATTAGGGGTATGTCTACACTGCAAAGTTGACAACTTTTTTGTCTTTCACAGATACTTAAAGCCCCCCCTGTGAAAGATGAAAGTTTTGCTGACACAAGTGGCAGGGTGTGTGAACGCAGCACTCTCCTGCCGACAAAGCTAATGCAAGGCTGGAAGAATTTTGTCTGCAAAAGTGCCAACAAAGTGTTTACGCATGCTGACTTTTAGCAATACTGCTATGTTGACACAGCCTTGCCACTAAAAGCTGTGTGGTGTAGACAAGCCCTTACTTGCATCAGGTTACCAACATCTCTAACCTTTCAGATCAAGAGGGATCCAGCTTTCATAAGTGTCTCACTGTCTGGAGTGGCTCACAACTATGAGTGCCTCCCTCAGGGCAGACTGTCAAAAAACAAGGCAGACACCCAAATTGCTGGTCTGTTCTATAATTAGATTTTACCAAGCCAGAAACAAATATGAACTCCTAGATCACTTACCAGTTCTACCATGGCATCGCAGACAGCCTCTTTAACACTCCAGTCTATTTGACCACCCAGACAAACTGGAGTGTTTGATTAAAAAGTCACTTACACCAAAAATCACACCACATTCAGGTTGCTCCCAGTCCCAAGAGACCAATCACTTACCCCAGATCAGCTAGTACTAAGGCTTGGTTTACACTACAAGGTTAGGTCGAATTTAGCCAAATTTGCTTTTTTTAATAAGCAATGCAGCTACACAACCAACCTATTCCATCAACCTAAAGGGTTCTTAAAACTGACTGCTGTACTCTTCCCCAACAAGGGGAATAGTGCTAAAATAGACCTTCCTGGGTCAAATTTGGGGTAATGCAGACGCAGCACTGTGCAATTTGATGGTATTAGCCTCCAGGAGTTATCCCTGAGTGTTCCAATGTGACAGCTCTGGACAGCGCTTTCAACTTCAATGCACTAGCCAGGTACACAGGAAAAGCCCTGGGAACTTTTGAATTTCATTTTCTGTTTTCACTTCCTGTAGTGAGCTCAGCAGAACAGGTGACCATGCAGTCCCAGAATTTCAAACTAGCTCCAGCATGGAGTGAACTGGAGACACTGGAGCTGATTGCTGTATGGGGAGAAGAAACTACAGGCAGAACTCTGACCCAGGAGAAGAAATACTGATATGCCAAAATTGCACAGGGCACAGTGGACAGAGCCTATACCAAGGACACAGCAGTACCATGTGAAAACTAAGGAGCTCAGGCAAGCCTTCCAAAAGACAAAGGAGGCAAACAGTCACTCTGGGTCAGAGCCCCAGACATGCCACTTCTATGATCCACTGCATGCCATTCTAAGGGGGGACCCTACCATTACCCAACAGTCTCTCCATGGACACCTGCAAGGTGGCAGCCTCACACAACACAAATGAGGTTTTTGTGGATGAGAGAGAGGAGGAGAATCCATTCTCCCCAGCAGCTAGGACCTTTTCCTCGCCCTGGAGCCAATACCCTCCCAGGGCATATTGTTCCCAGATCCTGAAGGCAGAGAAGGTGAGTGCACATGTGTAATGACACTACTGGGGTTGAAACCATTGTTTGTTTTTTTTTTGCCCTGAACCATTGAGATGCATTCGTGGCCAGTACAGCTACTGGAAAAATCTGTTAACATGTCTGGGGATGGAGCGGGAATCCTCCAGGGATATCTCCATGAAGCTCTCCTGGAGATACTCTGAAAGCCTTTGCAGAAGGTTTCTGGGGCAGGCTGCCTTATTTCATCCTCCACAGTAGGACACTTTACCACACCAAGCCAGTAGCAAGTAGTCTGGAATCATGGCAGCAAATGGTCCTGGGTTTTGGTCGCATTCATGCAAGTCGGTCTTTATCTTTCTGTGTCAGCCTCTGGAGAGTGATATCATTCATGGTCACCTGGTTGAAATAGGGGAATTTTTGTAAGGGAATAGTAATCCCCTGTTTGGTGATCCCCAGCACATTAGACCCTGGTCATGCTGGACTGTGTGCACTTGGCTAAAAGGGATCATCCCAGAGAATAGCCACATGGATGCTGCACATCCACCCCAAAACCCACAGCCCCTCCTTTTAAATAGCAAACCCAACCAGCATTGATTGCTATGGGAAAGGAGGGTGCTGCAGTTTAAAACCATTCCCACATGTTATGCACACAGAAGAAGCCAACCCCCATACCCTTTGGCTTACCATGGCTGCCTGGAAACTGAATTCTGTTGCCCTGCTGTGTGTGATGTCACCATACCAGCAGGCACTCAATATAAAAGGCAAAATGCAACTTTGTACCTAAAACATGTGCTATCTGCTGTGAATTACTTAATTCACTGTGAAAGTCTCCCTTTTGTTCTCAGAAATGTATCTTCCTTTTCCCCCTTCCCCACCCAGAGCTGCAAATGTTTCTATGATCCCCATATCAACTCTGTCCCTGAGGTTATCGCAGATTAGAAGGCAAAAAAACCCACATTCACAATGACATGTTTTCAGAACTCATGCAGTCCTCTCATACTAATAGGATACAGCTGAATGCATAGAGGCATTGGGTGGCAGAGGCCAGGAAAGCATACAGTGAGCATGATCAGGACACCCAGGAGGAGATGCTGAGGCTAATGCAGGAGCAAACTGACCTGATGAGGTGTCTGGAGCTGCAGGAAAGGTACCTAGAGTACAGACCTCTGCTGCATCCATTGTGTAACCACCTGTCCTCCTTGCCAAGTTCCATTCCCTCCTCACCCAGATGCACACGAATGGGGGGGAGGCTCCAGCACCCAGCCACTCAACCCCAGAGGATGGCCTGAACAGCAGAAGGCTGTCATTCAAACACTTTTGATTATTAGTGTGGCTACAATAAGCCATGTGGCCTTATCTTTCCCTCCTTCCCCTAACCCACCCAGTTTACCTTTGAGATCACTGACAACACTGACTAATCAAAGTTGTTGGTGGTTTCTTAAAAAGAAATGAATGGATTCAAAACACTAAGGATTCTATTTCCTGTGCCAGCTGTAGTTGAAGCAGGGTTGGCTTACAGGGAAGTACATTCACCAGAGGGGGCGGCTTTGCATCAAGGACAAACACACGCAACTGTCACACTGTAGCCGGTCAGTCATGAAACTGTTTTTTGAAGCCTCTCTGATGTGCAGCCCATCTTGGAATGCTTTTCTAATTGCCCTGGTCTCTGGCTGTTCAAAATTGGCCACCAGGCAATTTGTCTCAACCTCCCACCCTGCCATAAACATCTTCCCCCTTACTCTCTCAGATGTTATGGAGCAAGCAGCAATAACAATGGAAATATTGGTTTTGCTAAGGTCTAACCTACTCAGCAAATGGCACCAGGGCACTTTTAAACATCTAAAGGCACATTCTACCACCATTCTGCACTTGCTCAGCCTATAGTTGAACTGCTCCTTTTTGCTGTCCAGGCTGCCTGTGTACGACTTCATGAGCCATAGGAGATAGGATAGGTCCCCAAGGATAACTATTAGCATTTCAACATCCTCAACAGTAATTTTCTGGTCTGGGAAGAAAGTCCCTTCTTACAGCTTTCCAAACAGCCCTGAGTTCCAAAAGATGCAAGCGTCATGCACCTTTCCTGACCATCCCACATTGATGTCAGTGAAACAGCCTTTGTGATCTACCCATACTTGCAACACCATTGAGAAGTACCCCTTGCGGTTTATGTACTGTTTAGCAAGGTGGTCCAGTGCCAAGATAGGGTTATGTGTTCAATCTATCACCCAACCACAGTTGGGGAACCCCATTGCAGCAAAGCCATCCACTATGACCTGACATTTCCCAGAGTCACTAACCTTGTTAACAGAAAGTTATTGATTGCTTTGGCTACTTGGATCATAGCAGTCCCCATGGTAGACTTACCCACTCTGAATTGATTCCTGACTGTCCGGTAGCAGTCAGGCATTGCAAGCTTCCACAGGGCTATCGCCACTTGCTTCTCAACTGTCAGGGCATGTCTCATCTTGGTATTTCTGTGCTTCAGGGCAGGGGAGAGCAACTCGCATAGTTTCATGAAAGTGGCCTTATGCATGTAAAAGTTCTGCAGCTACTGGGAATCATCCCATACCCGCAACGTTATGCAGTCCCACCAGTCTGTGCTTGTTTGCCAGGCCCAGAATTGGTGTTCCACTGTATCAACATGCCCCAATGCTGCCATGATGTCCAAATTGCCACATCCTGTGCTTTCAGGAATGTCTGTCCATGTCATCCTCACAATCTTCCTCATGCTGGATGCTTCTAGCTAGGTTCTGCGCATGCTACAGGATAATGCACAAGGTGCTTACAATGCTCACAAAAGTAGTGTGCAGCTGAGTGGGCGTCATGGTTGCCATGCTATGGCATCTTCACAGATAACCCAGGAAAAAATGAAGACTGATAACATGTAGCCAAAACCACCCGTGACAATGTTTTTGCCCCATCAGGCATTGGGAGCTTAATGCAGAATTCCAATGGGCAGCAGGGACTGTGGGATAGCTACCCACAGTGCACCACTCCATGAGACAACGGTAGCCATGGTATTGAGGACACGCTCTGCCGCCCTAATGCACTTAGTGGGGACACACATGATCAACTGTATAAAATTGGTTGCTAAAGATTGACTTCTGTAAAATTAACCTAATTTCATAGTGAAGATATGCCCTGAATCTCATCCCAGGACAATGCTGGTAGCCAGTGCTGTAGGCTTATTAGCTAAGAAAAGGAAGTGAGTTACTGAGAGGTTAAAGTAGGTAAAATATATGTACAGGTGAGTAATTCCAAATGGTAGCAGAAATGCAAGTCATCTGTCAGTTTCCCAAAAGTCTCTCAGGGCTACCCAGAGTAATTTGGGATTGGTCATCTTGTTCAGTTATTCCACACTGTTAGAATACAAACAGTACAGAGATGAATCCATACTTATAGTTTCTTCTCGGAGAAAACAAGCTGCCAGAGTCACTACCCCCATCAGCTCTTTCTCTGGTGATGGGAAGTGAGGAATGCTTTTTGAGTCTTTGACCCCCCCTGATCATCACACACAATGACTACTTGCTTTGAAATTAGCACCTTTCTGTTAAAGTTCTTCATTTGCATTTTACTAGGCTTCTTGCCCATTTGATGGGTTATTTAGTTACAGCAGTAAACTCCGTGTAAATGTTTGTACTATATTATTATGGGATAAAATAAGTGAAAACTATGCAAATAACATCCCATTAGTTTTCATGAAGTTTAAATACCAAATACTCTTATTCATTTAACAATTAATTTGATCTATACTAATACACAAGTAAATTGGCCTGGAGCTCTGGCATGAACTGGCAGCTGGTCTGCCAGTGTCATAAGTTCAAAGGGTGCTGTACAGTATTGTCCCCTCAGTGATGAATCGTTAATGTTTCTTTGCCACCTTATTACCCAAAATGTACTGTCTGTTTTAAGAGCCAGGAAGGCTTCCTGGGGCAGACAGGCAGGGAGGGGCAGATTCTGTCTCCTAGTGTGATTGCTAAGCAGCCTTCTCCCCTGCTTGTCTAGCTTGAGGGCTTTGTTTACCTTCTGTGTAAATGAACTTCTGTTGCTCTCTGCCTATCACTAAACCAGTCAGACAGATAAATATGCACATTCCTTTGTCTATGGCTCTGCCTCCTGATCACATTTTAACGCATTTCTAACACACATTTATAACGTTTTGTATAAAGTCCATATATACACTGTACAGTGATTTTTTTTCAGGACCAGCATGTTACCTGTTTGCATGTGATGCATACTTGGTACCCTTGGGATGCATATTATGGCAACAGTGCAGCATGGGGGACTGTCGGGCATGATAAGTTACGGTATGGGGGGCTATCTGCCAGTTGGCATTGAGGGAATCCAGGGCTCACAGCAAGGTCACAGAGCGGATCAGTGCCAGTGCTGGGAACAGAATCCAAGTCTTCTAGTGAACTCCCTTTCAATAAATAGACCATATATATCCCTACTTCATAATTGTCTCTTTACAAGGTACACCACAGTGTATATAATGTAGCCAACAGCACATATTACTTAGGATCAGGTTGGACTTCGCATCTTGTTAGTCTACAGAAGCAGGTTTGATCACATGGCACAAGAACTTCCAGCTGAGCAGAACAAAAGTGATGAGCTAGGATAGGTAACCATTCCTCTGCCTCCAGAACGTTTGCCTCTGGAATCCAATGAGATTTTTCAGTCCTTGAAAATAGCTACATAAAGCAGCTGGAGAACTGACATTATGGTCTCTGCCAGCAGCATGTAGACTTCATGCAGTTCTACATTGCTTCACCTCCTGTGCAAACAGCACCAACTCCTGGCTGCTCTGAACGGGCCATCCAATATACCATCTCTGCTTATCTTGTTTGGAAAGTAATTATACATTCAGGAAATATCAATATCCTCCTCTTAATGGGTTAATAGCTCCCCACAGGGATCAAGAATGAGTTGCTATAGTGTAGTTATTACAGGAAAAACCAATGTGCAAAATATCATAGATTGATGTAAAGATTCTCTCACCCCTGCCAAAACGACACAGTCCCCATGCAACTCCCCCATTCCAAAAGAGAAAGTGTTAAACTGCATCACAAGAAGCACAAAGAAAAGATTATTAAAGATATCTCCTCTCTTCCAAAGCTGGAACTGGAGAAGGATTGGGAAGTTGATTAAAATCTGTTGTCACTGTTGCAGTGGTCACTTATTTCTGGAGGCCGCTCATTTCAGTGGTTTCAACCTTAAACAAGATGTTTCAGCTGAGGTCAATTATTCAGTTTGTCATCCACTGGCAAAGTAATAGGATCAGATGAACATTTCTTTTCATAAGTCTCTTTTTAGTGTGGGAAGAAACTACCTTTTCTTCTGTCAGATTCCCTTAATGACTTTTTATTAAACTAAGAAAGCAAGATTTATTGCATTCTGTCTTCCAGGCAGATTTTATTTCAAAGATCAGCTGCTTATAAGAGCACTGCAAAGTTGGAACATTTCAAATGAAAGCTCAAATTTTCAAAGAGGAACCTATTTTGCCTCACACTTTCATACATTTAAAAAAAAAAAAAGCTGTCGGGCTCCCCCACCCCAGCAACCCCCTAGCAGTGCAACAGAATGGCTGCCACCACATCTTAACTAAAGATCCAACTAAAGCAGTTGGCTTTGAGAGACAAACGGCTCCAATAAAGGTATTCCCCCCCCCCCTTTTTAAAAAAAAACAAAAACAAACAACTCCTCAATCTATTCCTAAGCTTCTCCAGCAGCTATGGCTTATTGTCCTGTTCTGTATGTCCTTTGTTCTATGGTCTACTACAAAGCCTGTCTCTTTTCCACATGACTGATGTACGTACTACCAGAGTTGCAGACAACAGAGGCACCTGCACTAAAGCACCGTTGGTATTAAAAAGAGAGACAGCTGTGGGGTGTTGTCAGTTTGAGCCCTTGCCTTTGGAACTCCTGTGACCCCATTGCCCTGTTCCTAGTCTACCACATTCCAAACTTACTAACTTTCAGAGAATGGGAAGATGCATCTCTTCTTCCTGGCCCAGAGTGATGGGCATGGGTGAAGGGGGATTTTGTCGGTGCGTCTTTCAGGGGAATTTTTATCTGTTGTTGCCAGGGTAACATTATCTGCAGATAAGAGAGCTTCCCTGTTGGCATAATTAAACCACCCCAATGAGTGACGGTAGCTATGTCAGCAGGAGAGCATCTCCTGCTGACATAGTGCTGTCCACACGAGTGCTTTTGTTGGTGAAACTTAGGTTGGTCAGGAGTTTTTTGTTTTTTCACTCCCCTGACTGACAAAAGTGCTAGTGCAGACAAAGCCTAAGAGAATCTGTCTGGATATTATACGCATAGTCTCCTTGCCAATTTGTGGGTCATAGAGAAACATCTTTCATCAGCTTCCACAGAGGCAGAGATTGGAACAGAGACTTCCTGCTTCACCTGTGCTTGAGGGACATACAGACTGGGGGCTGGATCAGGAGCCCCATAGAAAAGTAGGGCAATTACCTGCAGGTCCCATAGAGCCTTCACATTGTGGGACTGCCCAGGCATGTGAGTGACCCTGTGAGGGACCTTGTGACCAGAGAGCCGGCTGCTGGTCAGGTTAAAGCAGCCAGAGAGGACATAGCTCCTGAACTACTCTGCCACAGAGGACAAGAGAGTCCATTTCAGAACTGCCTGCTAGTAGCACCCGATAGACCTCCAGGGGCTGGCCAGAGTCACCAAGGACTCACTCCTGCCAAAAGGGAGAGCTGTTAGCTTCCAGCAAGGGACACCAGACCTTCATGTTGAGTTCCAACTCTGTCATCCACATAAGACCCATGAGATAACTCTGTGGGTATGGGAGGTTCTTGTTATATTGACTGTTTGTGGGCTTCTAATGTCTGTGGCCATGGGATTGGTTGGGTTCTTTACTTGTTTGAGATCCTTGATGCCTGTTCCATTCCTCTTCTTGTAATTCACTTCTCTGCTTTCTGGGAATATAAAGTAATTATTTTGATCTCTTGATTCCCTGTTAGAACCCCTCATGGATATTCTAGTGTATGCATCTCGCCATTAAGTGGAGGCACCACACTTGAACTCAGGGTTCACTGGTCCTAAAGAGGGTGCAATAAAGGGATCTAGCACCCTTTGGGATCAGGGTGCCCCAGGAGGGTATTACATAACAGTGTCATTTCCCTTGGAGATAAATCTCAGTCTGTCCTTTTCTGACCATGTGACTTTCTGATCGGCAACTTCATTATGGAGTAAATTGCACTGGTCTATTTTAATTTAAAGTGACAAATGTACTAAGCACTCAACGTATTCAAGAAAGGATGGTGCCTGCCTTGAGGAGCTCGTGATCTATAGGAAAGACTAAAAGTAGAATATAAAATACAAGTCAACAGGATTCCCTGTAAGGAGCATAGCAGTAGTGGGTTTGTATGAGGGACTTAAATGTGGGCAGAATAAGGGATTTGGTAATTTAGTTCAGAGGTTTATATATGGGGGAAGGGGGATGGCAGCAGCGGTGGCATGGAAAAATGGCCTAGAAGCAATTGTGTGAGAAGCTGACAAATGGGGAAACCCTACTCCTCCATTTATAGGAGATGACCTCTCCATATAATTGGCTTCTCCATCATCCAGCCTTGCCTGCTTGCTAAGGAGACCAGCATACTCAAAGGCAGCATTGTCTGTTTTACCTTGCCATTTTATATCCATGACTGGCTGAAGACTGTGTCTTCTCCATACAATGTGGGAAAGCTCTATTGCCCTGTAGAGTTTGCTCTTTATATGAAGGTGAATGCAGTGTTGCTTTAACAATTGCATTTGGTTGTGTAGATATGTTACTTATTGGATAGGTGATTTCTTATCCTTCTCTGAGAGCTCCATTAGACCAATTGCACAGCAGGTATATGTTGTCTCTGCATTACAGCTAATCCTGATATGTCTTGTTTGGGTCTGGTTGGTAAATCTGTTTTTGAAAAGCTGGCTGTCAAGTGAAGGTTTACAGAGGTAGTTGCAAAAGCAAGATGTTATCAGGTCTTATTCTGAGTGGGCTACAAGTGTACATTCTTCTGTAAAGAGTACTCTAATCTCTTGCATGTGTCAACAAAGGTGCTGGAAGCTCTCATTAAAGAGCTTGCCTGAGCAGAATCTAATCAACTTTCCCACCTGCAGGCCACAAATTACTTCATCTAAATTTGGCAAACAATCCTTGATCATAAAAACAGCCATACTAGGTCAGACCAAAGGTCCATCTAGCCCAGCATCCTGTCTTCTGACAGTGGCCAATGCCAGGTTCCCCAGAGGGAATGAACAGAACAGGTAATCATCAAGTGATCCATCCGCCGTTGCTCATTCCCAGCTTCTGGCAAACAGAGGCTAGGGACACCATCTCTGCCCATCCTGGCTAATAGCCATTGATGGACCTACCCTCCATGGACTTATCTAGTTCTTTTTTAACCCTGTAATAGTCTTCGCCTTCACAATATCTTCTGTCAGGGAGTTCCACAGGCTGACTGCGTTGTGTGAAGAAATACTGCCATTTCTTTGTTTTAAACCTGCTGCCTATTAATTTAATTTGGTGACCCCTAGTTCTTGTGTTCTGAGAAGGAGTAAACAACTCTTCCTTATTTACTTTCTCTACACCAGTCGTGATTATAGACCTCTATCATATCCCCCCCCTTAGTCATCTCTTTTTTCCAAGATGAAAAGTCCCAATCTTGTAACTCTCCTCATACAGCAGCCATTCCATACCCCTAATAATTTTTGTTGCCCTTTTCTGAACCTTTTCCAATTCCAATATCATTTTTTGAAATGGGGTGACCACATCTGTACGCCGTATTCAAGATGTGGACATACCATGGATCTTTATAGAGGCAATGTGATATTTTCTGTCTTATTATCTATCCCTTTCTTAATGATTCCCAACATTCTGTTTGCTTTTTTGACTGCCACTGCACTCTGAGTGGATGATTTCAGAGAACTATCCACAATGACTCTGAGGTCTCTTTCCTGAGTGGTAACAGCTTATTTAGACCCCATCATTTTATACGTATAGTTGGGATTGTTTTCCAATGTGCATTACTTTGCATTTATCAGCATTGAATTTCATCTGCCATTTTGTTGTCCAGTCACCCAGTTTTGAGAGAGCCTTTTGTAGCTCTTTGCAGTCTGACTGGGACTTAACTATCTTGAGTAGTTTTGTATCCTCTGCAGATTTTGCCACCTCACTGTTTTACCCTTTTTTCCAGATCATTTATGAATATGTTAAATAGAACTGGGCCCAGTACAGTCCCCTATGGGACGCCACTATTTACCTCTCTCCAGTTTGAAAACTGACCATTTATTCCTACCTTTTATTTCCTATCTTTTTTTTTTTTTTCAGTTACTAATCTATGAAAGAACCTTCCCTCTTATCCCATGAAGTTTACTTTGCTTAAGAGCCTTTGGTGAGGGACCTTGTCAAAGGCTTTCTGAAAATCTAAATACACTATATCCACTGGATCCCCTTTGTCAACATGCTTGTTGATCCCCTCAAAGCATTCTAGTAGATTGGTGAGGCATGATTTCCCTTTACAAAAACCATGTTGACTATTCCCCCAACAAATTATGTTCATCTATTTGTCTGTCAATTTTGTGCTTTACTATAGTTTCAAGCAGTTTGCCTGGTACGGATGTCAGGCTTACCAGCCTATAATTGCCAGGGTCACCTCTAGAGTCCTTTTTTTAAAAATTAGCATCTCATTAGCTATCCTCCAGTCATTTAGTAAAAAGCTGATTTAAATGATAGGTTACGGACAGTTGTCCTGCTATTTCACATTTGAGTTCCTTCAGAATTCTTGGGTGAATACCCTCTGGGCCTGGTGACTTATTACTCTTTAGTTTTATCAATTTGTTCCACAACCACCTCTAATGACACCTCAATCTGGGACAGTTCCTCAGATCTGTCACCTAAAAAGAATGGCTCAGGTTTGGGAATCTCCCTCACATCCTCAACCGCATGGCCTTATCGTCCCTGAGTGCTCCTTTAGCTCCTCGATAGTCCAGTGATCCCACTGGTTGTTTAGCAGGCTTCCTGCTTCTGATGTACTTAAAATTTTTTTGCTATTACTTTTTGAGTCTTTGGCTAACTGTTCCTCAAATTCTTTTTTGGCCTTCCTAATTATATTTTTACACTTCATTTGCCAGAGTTTATGCCCCTTTCTATTTTCCTCACTAGGATTTAACTTCCACTTTTTAAAGGATGCCTTTTTGTCTCTTACTGCTTCTTTTATTTTGTTTAGCCACAGTGGCTCTTTTTTGGTTCTACAGAACAAAGCACAAGATCCGCTATGTACTGTATCAGCAGCCTGAGGGTGAATGTGTGGATTGGTCAGAGTGTAACTTCTTTCTGCTTCATTCTTCTATCTATGGTTGCTATGAAACAATTAATCTCCCAATCCTTTTGTGTGCAAAAATTGAACAATTCTGGTACCAAAAAACCTCTGTTGTGAGAAAATGACTGAAAGATCATATATTATATTATAGATCTGAAACTGATTGGTTAGATGGCTTTTTATTTCCTGCTATGTGCATGTCAAAAGGTTCTTCAAAACTGAAGATGTATAAAAATTTATTATGGAGGGTTTATGAACTGAATATGCACAGGATAATTTTTTAGTAAAACGTGGTGCCAATAAGAAACTAAACTCTTCTATCACACCCAATATTAAAATTTATTTAACACAACTGAGAGGTCCTGAGCCAGTTGTTTTCTCCCTCCATCAGTTATTCAGTGCAAATAGTCAGTGTGAACTAGCACATTGAGATGAGCTAATTTCTAGCCTGCAGAAACCCCTCTTTCAAGCATGAGTGGCATAAATCATTCTCTCATTGCTATTCCTCTCTTCTGATTTCTTTCTTACAGTGGCTAGGTTCTGGTAACTGATGAGACAATGTTCAAAATAAAAAATCCATAGTCCCAATAAAGCAAACTGGTAGATATGAGGATCACAGGGTTGAACGGCCAGTTACGTACGGACCCTGACCTCTCATGCAGAGACTGTCACCTATTCTATAAACCCAATTTGCATACCAAAAAAATCTAAAGTCAACATTGTTGCTGTCTTACTCAATGACAAGGTAAGATGCCACTTCTTACACTGGAGCAGCACATCAAGCAGGTTGATATTCGTTCAGCTATATCCGTGGGGGAAAAAACAAAACTGCAAATACTCAGTCTAGACAAAAGCTAGGAACACAGTAAAATGTGCTGTGAAATTGCTACTTTTATGGCTAGGAAGTATTTTTTGCTATCGCATTTAGGGGAGAACAGATACTGGTAGGAAGATTATATGGTAGGGTACATCCCTCAACACTAAGGCATACCATCTCCTACTTCAGAATTAAAAGCAGCCAACATTAGATTCCTTTACATTGCCAAGTCATTTGAAGAGTGAGAAGGTGAAGGTTGTTCCTCAGCTGGCCTATCTCTTCCCATGAGCAACCGCAGTAGGGACCATCTGCAGACAGGAATTTAGGTTGGCCCTAAAACTGACTTGCTTTTGAGGGGCCTGTAACGTTGCACTCCATATGTTTTATGGAAATATAAGTGAATATGATGTAACTGGAATATGCTTCATGCAAAAGGTCTCTTGTAAGGTATCATTACAAAGCTTATGATCTACTGAATGTCTTCATCCTATTTGGTTGCATGCACTTCTATGTCTGGAGTTAGGAGAATAAGATATATACTTGTATTACTGATGTAAACCTGTTAAGTGGAGCCATTAAGGGTGCTTCAGAATCAGTGAACTGTGAATGGGTTTGTTTACCTGCCAGCCTTCCTATGTACATGTTTTCCAGCTACTAGGTAATGAAGAAGATCTTACAGTGACATATGATCACATCACCTGAACTGAAATGCATCTTAAACCTGGTGCTTTTCCATTTAGAAGGAAGGGTGGGGATCCAGAGAGACAAAAGATTCCCACCTTGTGCCAAACTTATAAAAGGGAATGGAACAGAACAAACGGGCTGCCAGTCATGAGAAATCCCCTAGTTACCACCTGAACTAGAACTAACAAGGGCTGTACCAGGGGAAAGGATTGGACCAGGCTAGGAAGGAGTCTAGTCTGTGAGAGAAGCTTATTGGAACATCTCAGGGTGAGATTTACCTGTATTCAGTTTCTTAATGTGTTAGACTTTAGACTTGTGTGTGTTTTTATTTTTCTTGGTAATTTATATTGTTCTGTCTGTTATTACTTGAAACCACTTGAATCCTACTTTTTATACTTAATAAAATCACTTTTGTTTGTTAACAAACCCAGAGTAAGTGATTAATACCTGGGGGAGCAAACAGCTGTGCATATGTCTGTATCAGTGTTATAAAGGGCGGACAATTTATGAGTTTACCCTGTATAAGCTTTATACAGAGGGGGTTGGATTCCATTGGGAACTGGGTGTCTGGATATTGGAGATAGGTAACCTGCTGAGTGGTTTTCAGTTAAAGCCTGCAGCTTTGGGGGTGTTGCAGCAGGCTCAACAAGGCAGGGTTCTGGAGTCTGGCTCAACAAGGCAGGGTTCTGGAGTCCCAAGCCATCAGGGAAAACAGGCTCCAAGGAAATTTCAGCACATCAGGTGAGAGTCCCAACGGGGGCTCTGTGACCGAATCCGTCACAGGGCCCTTCAGAAGAAGATAGTATACCTTAGAGTTTACTGAAAACTGATCTGGTACTCAGGTTGTCACTCTTTAATTCTTGAGGATAGGTTCTACATGTGGGTTTTGAAGACTTAATTTTGTGCTCTCCAGTATTATATTGTGGAATCTTACTAGTGCCTCCAGATGTCCTTAACTGAAGTATTAACACTATTGAACAGTAGAAAATAAATCTTACTCTGAACTCCCTAGAGTTGTATGACCTTAAACATGCTTGCCATCACTCTAGCAATAACTGAGTTCTAACCATCTCTAAAGAGCCCCCCAAAATCTATTCCTACTACATTCCTTTTTTTCTTTATGGAAAAGTCTTAACTTAAAGGGGGCGAATCAAGTTATGAAGAAACTAAATAGTCTGACAGGCTAACTTAAAACTGATTTTAATTTAATAGAGTTGTTGGGGGAAAAATAACTTCCATAAAAAAATGAAATCAATGTTCCGTTTGAACAAAACTTGGTTAGGTCTTTTTTTGAAAACCAAAATGCTGCTGTTTGGTGTTGGTTCCCCCGCTCTTCTTCTCTTCCCTGTTAAGAGCTGTGGAGGGGCTGTTTCGGGGGTGTGTGCGTGTGTGTGTGTTTAAACTCAAACTCTTATTTTCTTGAACTCTTGTTTAACTTAAGCATTTTGTCCAGAAAACCCCAGCAGCTTGACAAAAATTTAGACCAGCTCTAAGAATTCTATCATTGCTATGGAATTCTATAAGTTGGTTTGACCACTCCAGAAAAAGGCTATAATTCTGTCAAATTCTATAGGATTCTTGTGTGTGAGAAACTTGGTCCTTCAGCTGTGGCAACGACCTTTCCTGTGACTTGTATGAATTCTCCTCAGGACAGTGAAATGGTGAGAATGGGCCACATGATGATATAAAGGAGAATCTCCTTTTTGTTAGTGGAAGGTTCTGTGATGCTGCACAGGTTGTGTTTTGGTTCATAAGCCACTCAGAACTGTTCTAAAGTGCTTAGAATGTGACAGTCAGGACTCTGCATTTCATTCCCAACTGTACCTGTGACTTTGGACAAGTTATTTAGGCCTAAATTTATCAGCATCTCTACTAATTTTGGGTGCCTCTCCTTGTGGTTGCCTTACTTGAGCTATCTACTGCCTGGTATTTACAGGTGCTTCCACTGAAGTCCAAATGTTGGCTGTTTAGTGCTACTGAAAATGTGGCCTTGCGTTTTCCCCCTGGGCACCTACAAATGGGGGCATGTCTTACTAGATTAAGACTTAAATTTTCAGGAGTCACTTTCTGCCTCAGTGTCCTCATCTGAATCACACTTTTCTACTTCAGAGGGGACTTGTGACTAACTTAATTACAGCACATTGACATCGGATGAAAGATGGTATATGAAAGGCTGTTATGATGGGATATTTTAGTAGTGAAAATAAAAATTGATTCTAATTTTTTTATTAAATAGCAAAAGTCACAAAACAGGCATAGTATTCTTCCTTTTCCTAGCTTGAACAGCTACTTAAACATATTAGGACAGAAACCCTTTCCCCCCATATGTAACATCTATTCAGAAAGAATTGCTAAGTATAATTATTCTTAATCGGATCTTAATCTTCACTGTGAAATTATATGGTGGTGGTAAGAAAATGAGGAGAGGTTAGAAATCCTAAGCAATTTGTAAGAGAGCTAAAGAGAGGGAGCTTAGTTTTCCATTGCCCATGTACTCTACAAAGTGCTTCCAAATCCAGCTTTTAGAACATAACAGCCATACTGGGTCAGGCCAAAGGTCCATCTAGCCCAGTATCCTGTCTTCTGACAGTGGCCAATGCCAGGTGCCCCAGAGGGAACGAACAGATCAGGTAATCATCAAGTGATCCATCCGCCGTCGCTCATTCCCAGCTTCCAGCAAACAGAGGCTAGGGACATCATCCCTGCCCATCCTGGCTAATAGTCATTGATAGTTCTATCCTCCATGAATTTATCTTTGCATTCAAACACTACCATTCTGGTTTGGTAGCACTCTGTACAGGTGCAAGTGACTATTCATGGTGTAAGGCAATGGGAAATTGGGCCTGTAATCTTTACTGAAGTGTTAATGCAGTATCTATCCCAGAAAGCTATGGGGGGAAGCTGCTCTGAGGCACCAACTCCCCTAGGTCTTCCTCTTCTCACTACTTTTCCCTCCTGCTGCCTTAGACACTCATTGTCTTCCCACCGGCCCTCAAACCAACCATACAGAGCTGGTATTGATGGACCCAAAGCCCAGTAAGTTCAGTTACCCAACTGAGGAAGGTGCTCAGGAGCCCAGTGACATTAAATCTCATCCAGATTGGACTCTGGTTGGCACTGAACTTCATTCTTAAAGGAGAGAGATGGGGAGGTGATACCTGTTGTCAAGGCTGATTCCCCACTCTGGAACTTCGAGTGCAGAAGGTGGGGGCCCGCAAGGATTTTAAAAATTAATACTGGCCACTCCAGGCTGGTATTAAACTCCCTAGGTCACAGCTTCTCTCTGACCTTGGATGGGTAGATGCTGCCACCACCCAAGTGCAACCCCCCCCCCAACTCCCCCTCTGTTTTAGAGAACCCAGAAAGGCACACTTGGGAATTCCTTCCTTGGGAATTCCCACAAGCCCTTTCACTCCCCCTCCAGGGAAGAGCTGAGAAAGAAAAACAAAGGAAATCAGCTGTTGCCACCAGCTAATTAAACATATACACAAACCTCTTAGGATATCAAAAAGCTAATACTGTTCGTAAAGGTAAATTTTATTAAAAACAAAAAAAATACATCTGGAATTTAGGCTTTTGCTAGATTTAAAAAAAACAAACAACTCACTTTCAAAATTTAAACATCAAGAATAACTTTCTTGAGGTCCAACTTAAACGTTACAAGCAAAACAAAAAGCATTTGGGGTTAGCACAGAGGAGTCCACAAGCCAATAAGAAATAAACCTAATCGTATCTTCCTAGACATTCCCTAATTTCCTTACAGTTCTGGGGTTTCAGAAAAGCAATCTGTAGGTATGATCTGATGGTTTTTCATACCTGGCTTTCAGCTTGTCACAGCATAACTGCTTCCTGTTCCTCTCTTTCCCGGAGAAGACCACCACACAGAGAAAGGGAAATTTTCCAATTTTAAGAAGTTCTAACCCTCCCATTGGCTCTTTTTAGTCAATTCCCCACTCTTTTCCTTTTACCTGTGGACTTATTAACCTTTTACAGGTAAAGCAAATAGAGAACAGTGGTTTTATAGCTAACTGGCCGGCAAGGTGTCCATAAAAAGGAGCTCCCCTCCACTTCATTTATCATACCTGTCATGAGGGAGTGAGGAGGAAGGGTAAGGGGTCACCATGTAAAGGATAGATAAATGCTGAGAACTGGGAGGCAGGAAAGGAGCTGCTATCATGCTAAAACAGGTTTTAGAGTAGCAGCCGTGTTAGTCTCTATTCGCAAAAAAGAAAAGGAGTACTTGTGGTACCTTAGAGTGAGCTGTAGCTCATGAAAGCTTATGCTCAAATAAATTTGTTAGTCTCTAAGGTGCCACAAGTACTCCATGCTAAAACACACTCACTCCTATTTTAAGTGGACAAAGGTATAAACTAAAAAAAACTTCCTGAATATACATCTTTGTCCTGCAAATGTGTATTGCGGTATGTAGCCCTCTTAAATTCAAACCTGACGCCAACAGGACAATTAATGGTAATGTCATTGGGATTGGGTCCCAAGGTTAGGCTTGCAAAATAGTTTGCCAAGGTTTGAAAACAGAGAGTGGGGAAAGGATTTGAGAAGCATCATGACCTAGTGGATAGGGGCACTGGGTTGGGAACCACAATACCCGAGTTCTATTCCTGGGTCTGCTTATGACCTTGGGCAAATTGGATCTCTCTGCTTGCCTTTTCACCTTCTCTTGCCAACTTAGACTGCAGTCTCTTCTGGGTAGGAACTGTCAGACAAAGACCCAACCAAAACACAGTATTAGTCAACCCATTGGATGCTGCCCTAACTGTGTTGGCACAGATTTTAAACACCTTAACAAAAAGAGCTGGAAACATTAAAAATAGCAGTTATTTGTGGAGTCAAATAAAAAGACCCTTTTAGGCAAGTGTTCCAAACACCATTTAAAAAGAGTAGCAATGAAGGGGAGTACTGAGAAACAACGTTCAAATTGGACATTTGCGTAAAACCAATTTTTAAAAAATACTTTTGAGTTGTCTCCTTTCTCCTTCATCTGTTTGAGATTTGAGTCTTTTTGGGGTAAGAATCTGTCCTTATTTCCCCCACTCACTAGTAGATGTCTACTCAACTTATAACTCTTTCCTCACAAGCTAAACATAATGGGCCTGATCCTCATATTATATAAATTGTCAAAATTAAAGTCAACAGATCACTACCCTTATGCAAGCAGAGGCAGGGCTAGATTCTCTGCTTCAGAACTCCAGTGTGCCAGTTCTGTGAGCACATGTGAGTTTTCAC
The DNA here is from genome assembly GCF_009764565.3 of Dermochelys coriacea. Lineage (NCBI taxonomy): Eukaryota > Metazoa > Chordata > Testudines > Dermochelyidae > Dermochelys > Dermochelys coriacea. The sequence goes on along the minus strand of NC_050075.1, from coordinate 55,452,423 downwards.
ATGTGTATCCACTGGTGGGCATTTCTGCAACCATTCAGTTGTCTCAAATTATATTATGTTGAGGGCACAAAGGTAGATTTGCACCCACAAATGTGGCATCTTATGCATGCAAATAGATGCACCAGCAAAATATGTAGGCACTTTAATGGGCACAGATTAAAAGTTTGGCTCCATTCATCACGTGCTGGCAAAGTAGTATCTGCACATATATACCATTGGCCTAATTCATCCCTGATATAATTCTATTTAAATTAATGGATTTACACCAGGGATGAGTTTGGTGCAGTGTTACAAACAAGAAGGAGGATCCCAACACAGATAAGAGAAATGACAGATAATGGAAAATTACTGTCAAGCTGCTCCAGACAGCTTACAAATGTGGATGCCAACCTCAGGGCAGACTGTTAGAAACCAGGGCACAAACCCCAAACTGGTTGTGTGTTCTATAAATTTCACCAACCAAGTATCAAGTGTGAACTCCTCAAGCACTATAACTGCCTTAACATGGACACTCCTTTGGGTACTCTAGTCTATTTTGCCACCCAGGCAATCCTGCCTTTTGTGATAGATGGTCCCCTACATAAAAAAATCACAATAATATTCAGGTTACTCCCAGTCCCAAAGGACCGGTCACTTACCCCAGGTAAATTGCACTTCAAATTGCTCACCAAATCTGCTTGTAGCCAATCCTGTAATAAACTAACTAAAGATTAACTAGGAAGAAAAGTTATTTACAAGGTTAAAGCAGGTAAGCATATACACACGAGTTGCAGTCTTAGGTTTCAAAAGGTAATAGAAGCTTGTATAATATAGGTTTCAGAGTAGCAGCTGTGTTAGTCTGTATTTCCAAAAAAGAAAATGAGTACTTGTGGCACCTTAGAGACTAACAAATTTATTTGAGCATAAGCTTTCGTGAGCTTCATCGGATGAAGTGAGCTGTAGCTCACGAAAGCTTATGCTCAAATAAATTTGTTAGTCTCTAAGGTGCCACAAGTACTCCTTTTCTTCTTGTATAATATACAAGTTCTATATGTCCTCTAGGCTAACCCAGGCTAAGCAGCTTGGCTATCCCTTGCTTAAACTTAGAAAGCATTGCCCTCTCCTAACAGCATAGTGATACAGTTCTTTCTGGTCAGGCATTTTTATTCCCCTCCCCCAAAGTTCAAACTGTGATGGGATGAGGGTTTGTGGACATCCCCTCCTGTGTGTGTGTGTGTGAGCAATCAACAAAGTCTTTTGTCCACTGATGTTCCACAATGGTTCATCTGGTGTCTATGGGCCTTCTTTTGTTGGGCAGGAGATGACATCACTTATGGTAAACTAGTATTTCACACTTGGTAATGCTTCTCTCTTGACTTGGGGGGAGATGGGGACAGTTCCAGTTTCATAGCAAAACACTTATAGTTACACAGTAAACACTTCAGTATTACTTTATAGCATGGGATACAGATATTATAAGTGAGATTAATGCATGCAGCAACTCACAAGCATTTCATAAAGTCCAAACACTAAACACATTTTTATAAACTTATCACTAACACACAGGTGTCCCAGACTGGTTTCCAGCTATGCATTTGTCAGTGTTCAGTGAGGGCTAGGGCCCTTGGTAGGAGCTGGTATCTGGTCTGTCAGCGTCACAGAGGACACACAACAGAAAGTTGTAAGGAGGACTTCATATTCAAGATCTATCAGCAGGAGGGGAATGTAATTATATCTAGAACAACTTTCTGGGGAAAGAATCAAATAGAATAGATTCAAGGACTCAGAGCTGCATCTTTGACATAAAACTACACTCCCAGTCATGTATAATTCAGCTAAGGGCTGTCAGGTTAGTTTGTAAATTTGTGGCACTTCTTCATATTGTACAGATATCCTTCTGGCAATGGTTATGAGGGAGAGACTGTTACACCAATACATTAACTCCAGAGCCATAGCACTTTTTCATGTAGTGGAAACAGACTTTTTTTTTTTTAAGCTAATGTTGCCCTAAGAAGCTACCATTTTTCTCTCTTCTATCAATGTAAAACCTTTTAGATGAAAAGATTCTATTAAATACCAGATACTAGCCTTGTGTAGATGTCAGTCGTCTGGCTGACAATTCCATCCTCCAAGCCCTGGGGAAAATACCAACTGTCTTTCTGAAGCCCGTGTCCCAATTCAGGAAAGCACTTAAGTCTGTACTGAATTTCCTGAATTGGGATCCAAATCTGGATGTAACACAGGCTACCACTAACACCTTCACACTTAACATCTATTGAGGGTTCTGTAGTGGTTCCCTTTCTGGCAGCACTTAGCCTTTCATTAGCTCATTGCATGGAGGTGGCAATAGAAAGGCCAGTTCAACAGTATACCTGGTTATCTCGAGTTGCCAGTGGTCCCTATCCCTGTGTCCTCTTGCTGGTCAGCTCCCCAGTAACAGTAGGGGCAGCAGTAGAGAAAATAATGTCCAGTCCCTTTAAGTAAAGGTTCCAATCCTCTGGGAGCAGGAACCATGACGGTGCACACATGATCACCAATCCTCTCTTTGCACCAAGATTTTAAAGCTAGCCTTCAACTGTTGCGGTACTAGAACATGTGGTGAGAGATTTTGCTTTAAATGTCACTTAGCTTGTTAAGTATTAGTTTGCATTTTACCTTTTATTTCTTTGTAACCAATTCTGACTTTATACCTTGTTACCTGTAATTAAGGCTGCGTGTCTGTCACAGAAGTCTCGGATTCCTTGACTTCTATAGCAGCCGGTGTGGCTGGCTCTGGGGCTGCCTAAGCAGCTCGGGCAGTCCCTGGCCAGCAGCAGCAACAGTTCTGGTGTGGGAAGAAGCTCAGTGCTGGGGCAGGGGGTTGGGGTAGCATTTACCTTGGGGGGGGGCACTCCCCAGAAGTGGCCAGCATGTCTCTGCTGCTCCTAGGTAGAGGGGCCAGGGGGCTCTGTGCACTGCCCCCACCCTCACAGCTCCCATTGGCTCCAGTTCCCAGCAAGTGGGAGCTGTGGAGCTGGCACTCAGTGCGGGGGCAGTGCATGGAGCCCCTCTGGCCTTCCCTCTCCCTAGGAACTGCATGCCGGCCGCTTCTGTGGAGCTGGTGCAGAGCCTGCCAGGGAGCGTTGCCGCCCCCTGCCCCCCCAAGCACCAACAGGGGTCCCAGGCCACACCCCAGCACCCACAATGGCCCCGGACTGCCCTCCGCCCCAGAACACCCCCAGCCCAAGTTTTAGATACGGGTATAGTACAAGTCATGAACAGGACACTGGCTGTGAATTTTTGTTTACTGCCCATGACTTTTACTAAAAATACCCATGACTAAACATAGCCTTACTTGTAATCACTTAAAATCTACCTTTCTGTAGTTAATAAACTTGTTTTACCTAAACCAGTGTGTCTTGGGATTGAAGTATTTGGGAAACTTCATTTGAGATAACAGGATTTGTGCATATCATTTTCTATTAATAAAATGACAGACTTTCTATGAGCTTGCATTGTCCAGAAGGAGAGAGCTGGGAAGTACAAGACATGCATTTCTGGTGACAAGTCTGGGACTGGGAATTTGTTGGTGTTGCTATATAACTCAGCCTGGTACAGTAGTAATTTACATGCTGGAGGCTGTGTGTGGGCAGACCAAGAGTGGTTGCTCTCACAGCAAAGCAGTATAAAATGCACCCCAGGTTGGAGAATTGAGGGGATAGCAGTACCACAGTCCAGACTGTATCTGGAGTAATGTCACAGCATACCTAAAATTAACATGTTTTAAGTTGCTCCCTGAATGGCAGCTGTTACAGCACATATACTATCTTGGCTGGTAAAATTGTAGAGAAGTGAAATTCCTGCATCAGTGGCACTTGCTGCCATAGGATAGGATGCAAATGAGCTGATAAATGGTTTAGTATTTTTTAAAATGGTTTAGGGACTTAGGACTCAGTTATACTCAAAAAACATACTTGTGCTCACAATATACCTAGATGTCTAAGGATCTGGTTGTCATGGAGGTCACGGATTCCATGACTATAATGTACCTCCATGACTTCTTTGGCTTCAGCTGTCAGGCCCCACTGAGGAGTAGCAGCCCACAGTGTCAGAACAGCGAGCTAGCAGTCAGCCTCCAGGGCAAGAGAAGCAGCCCAGATCAGGAGAAGCAGTCTAGGCTGGAGCAGTGGCCAGCAGTCAGCTCCTGCTGAGGGAGCAGCAGCAGAGCTGGAGCAGCAGCTGGTGGTCAACTCCTGGCAGGGCTCTGACTATTAGTCTTCCTCCACCCCTGGGGTATTTTTAGTAAAACTCAAGAACAGGTCATGGGCTTCCATGAATTTTGGCTTATTGCCCACAACCTGTCTGTGACTTTTACTAAAAATATCCATGACAAAATCTTAACCTTACAGATGATGACTGTTGACAAAGTGACAAACAGGTGCTGTTATCCTCATTCTCCTCTATTCTCTGACTTTTGTGACATCTGGGTTTTTTTGTCCTGAGGAAATGCGTGTGTACAGTGCTGACGACAATGGAGGCCCAGGTCCTGATTGGTGTCTCTTGGCATTGCTGTAATACAAATAAGTAAAACATGGATAAACCATTCAACCAGAAGAGCCCATAACTATCTTAGTCAACCTCTTCTGTTGCCCTTAATCTTAGCTTAAACGATTATACTAATGGATGTGTTGGATGAAGCTCGACTCCACAGAATTGCTGTAGCAAGCATTGTGCACGATGTTTGTTTTCTCTGGCATGCAAGATGAAAAAATAAACTACTGCTTTAGCCTTGTGGGGCTGTTATTTACATGCAACTGGAACTGTCAGCTGCCCAAGGCACAGCCACAAACCCCAGTGCAGTCAATTTTCTGTGTCTTGAGGAGAAATCTAACTTAGTTCTTATTTTTCTATCGTAATGCTATATTTCCTTTTGGGTCCTTCTCTCTCTCCTCCCACAAACCCACACCGCTATAAATTCTTCCCTTTGTCTCATGTTCTTTGCTAATGTACATTAGGAGAGTTGGGGTGGGAGTTCTTTTTCTAAAGATTTTTTTAAAAAAAATTTGCTCCCCAGCTTTCCTTGCACAAATACAGTAAAGACTCTAGTGGCACTTTTCCATCCTTTACTTCAACTGAGGTTAGGAGGTCTGAGAAGTGTTTGTTCATCTATAGTAGTGCCACTGACTCTTGCAAGGCACTGTATTAACAAGTATGATCTAGTGGTGGGTGCAAGAGATGCACGAAGATCTGGGTTCTATTCCTGATTTTGCCATGCGTTTACTTTCTGACCTTCAGCAAGGTACATAACACTTCTGCACCTCAGCTTCCCAATCTATAAAACTCCTCTTCAAAACTGTTTGCAGGACTAGGGAGGGAAGCCTTCTAGGCAACTTGGGTTTTTATTACTATTAGACAGTTTGTGCCCCACAGTTTTTGCAACCTAAAGGCCCGATCCTGCAATACTTAGTTATTTAGGTAGACTTTAAACTGGTGGTGGGTAACCTGTGGCCTGTCAGGTAATCCGCTGGCGGGCCGCGAGATAGCGTTTACATTGACTGTCCATAGGCACAGCCGCCCGCAGCTCCCAGTGGCCGTGGTTCGCTGAACAAGATTACTTGCTTTAGTTAATGGTTGAAGTAGAGGATAATTCCTACTCACGTGTACAGCCAGAATGTATCTATTTTAACACATCAAATATTGCCCAAGTGTTAAAATTCCTAATGCTGAAACAGCTCCGCTCCAGCCAATGCTGCTCTCTGAAGGTGACTTGCTTCCTTGCAGAGGAATCCTGCTTTGTGAAACCACAGCCCTTTAAAACTGACTGTATCCTCCTTCTGTATCAAGCATCTGACCATATCTACAAGAAGGATTGCTCAGATTGCTGCCCAGTGCATTGAATTTGCCAATGCACTTTCATAATACTATTTGGTTGAGGAGAATTTAAGACTTTTTCTCCTTAATTCTTTGCCATTGTTAAATGAAGCCCTGACTTTCTTCCAGGTCTTTATCTGAAAGCATAGCAACATCTCCGGAAAGGGATGGCTATTACAAGGTCAGTTATAAGTGTCGTCTTTTATGCTGATTGACAAGTTCAGTTAATGCAATAGAAGCTCAAGATTTCTTCCAGTTGTGTAATCGGAATTAACTGCATACACAGCTACTACAGAACTCTGTTCCCTTCCCCCATAGTACAAAGCTATTGTAATAGTAAATGATTTGTTTAAAAATATCTGTTCATGTTTGTGGACAATATGCATAAATTAAATCAGTTTGATCCTAGCAGTGCAGATCACACCAGTACGTATCATAGCAAAGGATATGAGAGAGAGAGAGAGAGAGAGAGAGTGTGTGTGTGTGTGTAAAAAACAAAGAACTAGACTGGTGATTTCAGACCAGGAGGGGAAAGAGCTAGGAGGCATTCAAACATTAGACAGTTGACAAGAAGGTGTCAGTAACTGTAGGGAGAAATTAGTATTGGGGAAATTAAGTTTAGGTTTTGTAATGACCCAACCACTCCCAGTGTCTATTCAGGGCTAATCTGATGGTATCCAGTTTGCAAATGAATTCCAGTTCTGCAGCTTCATGTTGCAGTCTGTTTTTGAAGTTTTTTTTTGTTGAAGAATTGCCACTTTAGGTCTGTTATTGAGTGACCAGAGAGATTGAAGTGTTCTCCTACTGGTTTTTGAATGTTATGATTCCTGATGTCAGATTTGTGTCCATTTATTCTTTTGCGTAGAGACTGTCTAATGGGCCACTCTCTTACCACTTCAAAAGAGATTTTTCCTCCCTTGGTATCCTGCTGTTAATTGATTTATCTCGTTAGACTGACCTCACACTTGGTAAAGCAACCCCCATCCTTTCATGTATTTATACCTGCTCCTGTATTTTCACTCCATGCATCTGATGAAGTGGGTTCTAACCCACGAAAGCTTACGCCCAAATAAATGTTAGTCTAAGGTGCCACAAGGGCTCCTCATTATTTTAACCCAGCTAGAAGTATTGAATCATTATCAGATACTCAGTGAGTTAATTACCAAGGAGGAATAGAACAGAAAGCTACAGGGGACATTAAGGATGGCCATTAAGTATGAAGCAAGCAGTTACCAATAGAGGTTCTTTCTCCTAAGAAGGCAAACAATCATGATTGACTCAATGATGAGAAGACAGAGCATTCAGCAACAGATACGAGCACAATAGGACAGCGTGCTGTCTCCCTGGAGCAAAAATAGGAGATGTAACTGCAAGATTGGACAGCATTATGAAATCATCTGGCAGATAGCCTCTGGCAGTGATCCCCATAGGAACCAAAAACTCTTTGCATTACATGGAACTATGCAGATGATACTAGACTTCAGGGACCTTGGAAGGGAGCTGAAGAAGAGGGAAGTCCAAGTGATCTTCTCAAAGATCCTTCTGGTCCCAGGGGCAGAGAAGGCAGAAAATACTGGAGGTGAACTATTGGCTGCATGACTGGTGTGAAGTTGAAGGTCTTGAATGTGGCCCAATATTCCACAAAACCTTGTGTGTGGGGCAGGGGAGAGGGGGTTGAGGGTAGGCATCCTCTGGGAAATCAGCTCCTAGGCATGCACCGGGTGGTACTGGCGGCACCAAGACAGGCGGGCATGTGGAAGCCCTGGCCACGCGGGAAGAGCGCACCCAGCAGTGCAGCCTGCAGCTTGCTGGGCACCAACGGGGACCCATTGACTGTTCTGCCCTGGGACCCGGAATTGTTGTCAGTGGGCCTGTTTGAGGGGATGTCAAGGGAATGGCCTGTTTCTCACAGTTAGGGTGGGGGGGGATTTCTCAGTCTGACTAGATGGAGCAGCCAGAGGGCATTGTACTAATAGCCAAAGGGAAGGGTTCTGAAGAGGCAAATATGGTTGTCTCTCTAGCAGATACGCTTTAGTCAAACAAGTTATTGGGCTTAATACAGGGGTAAGAGGGCAAAATATAATGGCCTGTGAGACACAGGAGGTCTGATGGTCCCTTCAGGCCATAAAGGCTCTGAATAATGGACCTACAGGTAAGTAGTAACAGTAGTAGTAGCACTTTTATAGATTCTTAAATCCAATAATTGCAAGCCACCTCAGCACTGAGGCTGGGATTGTCAACAGTGCTGAAAGGAGATAGGTGAGTTAGGCTTCTAACGCCCTTATGCATGTTTGAAAATTGCAGTCCGGATGAGACATCAGAACGCCTGTCTGATGTTGTCAAGGTTCCTTCCCCACTCTGAACTCTAGGGTACAGATGTGGGGACCTGCATGAAAGACCCCCGAAGCTTATTCTTACCAGCTTAGGTTAAAAACTTCCTCAAGGTACAAACTTTGCCTTGTCCTTGAACCCTATGCTGCCACCACCAAGAGTGTTAAACAAAGAACGGGGAAAGAGCCCACCTGGAGATGTCGTCCCCCCCAAAAATATTCCCCCCCCCCAAGCCCTACACCCCCTTTCCTGGGGAAGGCTTGATAAAAATCCTCACCAATTTGCAAAGGTGAACACAGACCCAAACCCTTGGATCTTAAGAACAATGAAAAACAATCAGGTTCTTAAAAGAATAATTTTAATTAAGAAAAAGTAAAAGAATCACTCTGTAAAATCAGGATGGTAAATTCCGTACAGGGTAATCGGATTCAAAACATAGAGTGTCCCTCTCGGCAAAACCTTAAGTTACAAAAAGAGGAACATATATTCCATTCAGTACAGCTGTTTTACCAGCCATTTAAACAAAACAGAAATCGAACGCATATCTAGCTAGATTACTTACTAAGTTCTAAGACTCCCTTCCTTTTCTGTTCCTGGCAAAAGCATCACACGGACAGACAGACCCTTTGTTTACCCCCCCCAGCTTTGAAAGTAACTTGTCTCCTCATTGGTCATTTTGGTCAGGTGCCAGTGAGGTTATCCTAGCTTCTTAACCCTTTACAGGTGAAAGGGTTTTGCCTCTGGCCAGGAGGGATTTTATAGTTCTGTATGCAGAAAGGTGGAAAGGCGTTACCCTTCCCTTTATATTTATGACAGATATAAAGTATTGTTATCCCAGCTTGCAGATGGCAGAATTGAGAAACTGAGATGAAATCTGTATTGGACTTGAGCCTCATGACTCCCAAGCCCTGTGAACAAAAAAAGCCACATGTTTAACATTTTTCTAGTCGTAATATTGTGCAGTTTTAAATGATCATTCTAATATGGGATACTCCTGTTTCTCCACCTCGACAGCAGGGAGGTTTCCAGCCAAAATTGAATGGCACTGGCTTTACTGCAATGGGGGAGGAGTAGATAGGGGTCTGTATCCCTTGAGGCTCTTAGGGCACCCCAAGTGGCAGGGTAGGATGGGGCAGACTGTTGAAGGTTAGGGTTGGGGAAATCTGCAACCACACTTGCTCTTGTAACACTGAGTGATGGAGACTACTGTGCCCTAAGAGCAATTGGATTAGCCACGGAATAACTCTGTGCCACTTTGCAGGGGAGGAGGACTCTTTTGTCTCACGAGGTCTCTTTCACTTTGGGCATGTCTCTAATCTTTCTCCTATGCACATGTGCCCAGCATTTTAGAAGGTATCCATCACTTGTTAGCTTTCTAGTATGATTGGATTAGATTTAATTCATCTAATATATGTAATAAATGTTCCACTTGCCCTACTCACAACCTTTGCACTGTGTCTACCCTGGCTCTATTAGAGGTTGTATTAGTAGTGACTGTTCTAATCAAGGCTGCAAAACAGTCTTAGGAACTTAAGAATTGCCAGACTAATTCACACCAATCAATGGTTGTTCAGTCTAATATCCTGTCATCCATGGATGACAGTACCAGATGTTTCAGAGGAAGGTGCAAGAAGCCTTGCAGTGGACACTTATGGATGAAGGAAGTGATGAACATGAAGTTTTCTCCTAGCCCCTATTAGTGCAGGCTAGATTAAGCTCCGAAACTGGAGGGTTTAGAGCACTCTTAAGTTTTTTGGAAAGTAGTCAAAGTGGTGGTGGAGATATTATGGAACTTAGAACAAAACAAACTTGATTTCCCTCCCTCACCCCCCAAACATTTAAAAAACAATTTTGTCATTTAGCTTTGGGGGGATTTTTCCCCTCCCCCCCCAGGAAAGGGGAAACCCAAAATAATTAGTGAAACAATCTTCATAAACATTTTCATGCAAAAACTTGAATTTTTTGTACCAAAAAAGGACAATTCTGGCCAGTGCACAAAGAGCATCACCATATTGTGCAGTGTGTATTCCGTGCTGTGCCAGCCACGGGACTGCTGGCTAATGCAGAAGGGGTTTGTCTGTGGTACTTAGCTCAGATTTAATCACTTAATACTCTTGTTTATTGTGTTCTGGAGCACCAGAACTACCACTATAGCTGCCCCTTGTGCAAAGGAAGGGAATAGTGCTGTACTCGTTTCACGCTGCCCAGTCACAAAAGAGCCCTGTGTCTGAAGAGAAGTCTTTACTGTCTTCTCTGTAGTAACCACTAGATCACAGGTCATGTTGCAGGAAAGTATAACAGGGAGAAGGAGAAGCAAGCAACGCAGGATTTTTATAGATTCCAAGTCTGAAAGGACCACTGATCTCCTCTGACTTTCTGTATAAACTGGCCATAGAAGTTCCCCAAAATAAATCCTAGAGAATCTTTTAGAAAAACATTCAGTATTTACTTTTTTTTAAAAATTGCCAATGATGAAAAGTCCACCATGACCTTGGTAAATTGTTTCAATGGTTAATTACTCTCACTGTTTAAAAATTCACACCTTATTTATACTCTGAATTTGCCTAGCTCCAACTGCCAACCATTGGCTTGTGCTACACCTTTCTCGGGAAGACTGAAGAGTCCATTATTAAATATTTGTTCCCCATATAGGCACATGAATACTAATCAAGACACCCCTTAATGTTGTTTGTTAAGCTAAATAGATTGAGCTTCTTGAGTCTATCAAGGCATGTTTCCTAACACTTCAATCGTTTCTTGTGGCTCTTTTCTGAACTCTCCGGTTTTATCAAACTTCTTCATGAACTGTGGTACACCAGAACTGGATATAGTATCATTCCCCAGCAGTGGTCATGCTAGGTCATTTTCTCTCTGTGTTTGGCACTTTCTCCCTGTTAAATCCAAATTATTCTTTACGTACTTGTCAAATAGTTTGGATGAACAGCTTTCAGTTTTTGGGTTATCCACAAAACTGCTAGCTTTGTTTGCTATTTATTTTTCCCAGGTGTGTGTCATCACCTAAGTGACATGATACTGTTTCTGCTTCCTGCCTAGGTGAACCATCAGGAGAACAACAAATAAGACTATGTCTACATTGCTCTACAGTTCAGACTACAGGGATGTGCATGGCAGTATGCACCAAAGTGCTGTGCTTTAATTCTGCCATGCAGCTGCCGTGAGTGCAAACTAAAAGGTTCCTAGTTCATGTTTAATGTAATCCTTTTCAAACAGGACTTGCACTAATGCAAACTAGGAACCTTTTAGTTTTGTGCTTGCAGTGTCCATGTAGCAGAGTTACAGTGCAGCACTTTGGTGTGCACCAGCTATTCATACCCCAGGCTGCGAGGCAGTATAAACAAGCCCTAAAAGGCAGCCAATTAGTTTATGCAATGAATACTCTTATTTGCTTGTGAATAGATTCATCTGAAAAACAGCCATTCCCTAAAGGTCATGAGAACAAAATCCATTTGGGTGTGTAACAGGATGTACTCATCTCTTGTGAGTGCTCCCTTGACCAAGTGTGTGTGCCTGCACTCTGTCCCTGCTCTGGGATAGAGCAGTGCCCCAGAGCTCCCTCCTTGAAGTGTGTTCCAGCCCAGGGACCCTGTAGATAGCAGCTGTCTGCTGTGTCCCTTTAACTATGTTGTATGGCTTCTCTAATTCCCTGGGCCACTTCCCCACAGCCTCAGGCTATCTTTACCCTTACCTCAAGGCCTTGTCCTAATAGAGTCCCAGCAACCAGCTCAGATCTCCTTTCCCTTTCCCTTTCCCTTTCCCTGGTTTCTGGCAGCACTGCCCTGTCCAGTGTTCTACAGTTCCATCAACCAGCTACAGAAAGGAACTGAGCTCCTACTGGCCCTGCAGCTCTTTTTATACTCGGCTGCTGGGCTCTGATTGGCTGTATCCCACACAGCCACTCTAGGCAGCTTGGAGGACCCTCTCCACTGACCTTTTTTTGTGGCAGGGTGTGGCAGGGCCATAAGGCCTTCAGTAAGGGGCCTCAGTGGGTATGGTATACACCCTGTGACAGGGTATGTTTGCAAACGGGAAATAAAGAGGTACAACTATAGTCAATCTGAACAGCTGTTTAGAATTGTGTTCTTATACCACACTTCCAATATTCAGCAGGCTCCACACAGTAAATATCTAGAAATATTGTTACTTCAAACACATCTTGGAGCAAGTATAGCAAAACCACAACTTCCCCCAGATCTGATGTAATTTGCATAGCAACATTTATAATAAAGGACATTTAGATTAGAAATGTCAGTTCTAAATTTAACTGGATTACATTAGGATTCCCTGCACTACAGGCTGATCCCTGAACTGCATTCATTGAAAGATCAACAATATCTCAATCTACTAAAAACAGAAATGGATCTCTGGATAAATAGCTATTTATAATACATGTGTAAATATTTATCACTTTTTTGTCACTTACAAAATTGAACCAGGATACATTATCTAAATCAGTCACTGATGACTCTTGATAAGCTCATCAGTCCATGGTGGAGAATAGTTGGTCATATTGGGCCAGACCCTGAATTTGTGTAAACTGTCATCACAGCTCCCTTGACTTCAACTGAGGTATGACAGCTTACAGCAGCTGAGGATGTGACCCAATATTCCTTATGAATAGTATTTCTCATGAATATAGCCTTTTTGTATTTGTGAGTATTTCAAACAGCTCCTTTGTTTTTTTGGAATGTATTGTATTCCTGTAATGAGGCATTCACTTGGCCCGCGCACTATAGGATCCCTGCATCCACAAATCAGCTTGAGACCTCTTCTAGGTGCAATCACCAGTGCCTTTTATGTATAGTGTCAGCTCACACCGCCTTCTATTTACAGACCGCTCCAAACTAGCAACCTAGGGGACAGCTAGCTTCTCCAGCAAGCAGTCCTTGGCTCCTCCCTTCCCCTTCACTTCCTTCCTGCCAGCTCTATATAGCCCCCTGGCTAATGAGGCCCGCAGGTGCTTCTCTTCTATCAATTAGGCATGGCATACTCAGCCAGCCCCAATTAATCGCTTCTTAATTGGAGCTGGGCTAACAGAGGAACTGGCTCAGGGCCTCTTGGCCAGCACCACTGTTGCACGCCTCCCCCCTTATGAACAGCCAGGTCTGGCCGGCCTTGGCCCCTCCGCCTGCGGGGCTCCTCAGGGGAAGTTCCCTGCTCTTGGCCAGTGTGAACCCCGGCATCCTCTCCTCGGTTTTTTCCATTGTCCACCCACAAAATGTACATTGCTCGGGGGTGGCTGTCCCCCATAGTTCTGCCTCTGCCCGCAGGTTGTCACACCCGTGCATCCCTACAGGAGTCCTGTCCCCTGTACTGCCTTTACTTTTGGTAGGAGGTCAGGATCCATCCCACATCCTGCGGGACCTTCTGTGCCTCAGTTTTCCCCACACCACCCAGTGGGTTCTGGGTCCCCTCCCCGGGAAGCAATGTTGTGCGGCATTCCAATTGCCCTCTCTCCACTTCCAAGAGCTGTCCGGTTCCCCCATACACCCTTCCCACAGTCTCCTTGATCTGGGCTCTGTTGTCTAGGGTTCTCTTCTTGCTAGTCTTCCCCCACTTGGGATCCTTGGTCTAAGGCAGGGCTCTCAAATCACCACAAGGGCCACATGAGACTAGTACGTTGGCTCGAGGGCTGCATCATTGAAACCTTTCATACAACGATATAAAGTATAGTCAAAAATGAAAAAAATTAAGAGTAATATAGTATGCTATTAAAAGTGAAGGTATTAACTTTTTTAAACTGTAATGTGAAAAGACAGTGCTAATTATGACAGTTATTTCATTTTGGCCACTTACCTGGCAGTGTTTTGCATCAACCAGAGCATCAATATTAGGTTTGATATCCTGAGACGAAAACCAATCTCAGTGGTTGCTTGCAAATGTTTCATCAGTGAGCCTTGACCTTAACACAGATATGTTAATCTTCATGGAAGAGAAAAACTGTTCACATATATATGTACTTCCAAACATTGCCATTATCCTTGTGAAAGCAGAGAATAACATGGGAAATCTTTCTTGTGAAAGAAACCGGTAAAATTCTGTAATTCCAACATCTGTATACTTCTGCTTCAAAATGGTATCACACTGAAGCTCCACTAACTCCATCTGCATTTCCTCTGCAACATTGTCAATTTCCATAGCAAATGGTGTGGAAAAAACTTAAAATGTGGTTCAAGTGCCTTGAAATTTTAAGCCA